>NW_015505746.1:233751-250148 GCF_001515645.1 Sinocyclocheilus grahami
TTTTTTTTTTTTTTTTTTTTTTTTTTTTTAAATATGAGTAATCTTATAATCTATAGTGAAACTCAAAATGATGTATGGCTATATTTTATTACATATTAATACCGATGCTTGTTATTTGCTTGTATGTTGTTTAAGTTACATTTTATGAGGTTCTAACTGGTATTAATGCTGTTATGGTATAATACTATTGTGTTTAGCACTATATTTTAAGATACAAAGAGATTTTTGTAAATTTGACATTAGTGCATTCGCGCAGTCTAGCCTACTTCAGTTGCTTAAGTAATCAGAAAACGCATTTTTATATATTACAATCAAAAATTTACGCTATATGTTTTTTTTTTTTTTTACAAACAGAAGCAATGGCAAACACCTGCCTAAAAAGCTAATTGATTTCACTGATCATTTCAATCAAGTAGTATTTGTTTTTAGAGGGGGTAGATTGAATTTAATAGTTTTGTAACATGCACCTCACCTTCAAGCCATAGGATATTACGAATGAGCACAGTTCTTCTGTCCGTTTATATCCACAACTTCTTGATGTTTAGCATCTTTTCCCCGCACAGTCTGAAACTGTCCATAGCCTGCTCGTTTGTGCCAAAGCGTTCAGTGTTCTCGAACTATTCACGATGCTAAAGAATTTCACTTGACTGAATCAAACGTGAGTGTTTCTATTACATCTAACTTTTAAAGCCAGTTTTAAATAGTTACATTAAGTGCGTGCGTCAGCAGCGGAGTGCGAATGCCGGGCGCAGCGCTGCTCTCACATCCAGCAGTATGAGCGCGTGGCAGGTTGGAGGCGGAGTTGACAGATCTCAACACGAGCGAGTGTTCAAATGCCCAGAGGATCCAATGACAGAAAGGGGGGGGGGGGTACGTTTGACACTGTACACTGTCAAATGTACAGTGACCGCTCAAAATAATTTGACACCTAAAATACACTTAAAATGCAGGAATGCCATTTGATAAAATCCAACCAAGTGACTGCTATTGTAATAGTAGCTACAGACACACTTCTACACTCTCATAAATAAAGGTACAAAGGCTATTGCTGGGGCTAAAATGTACCATTTAGGTACTAATAGGCAGTGTTGGAAGTAACGCATTACAAGTAATGCTAGTTACGTAATCAGATTACTTTTTTTCAAGTAACTAGTAAAGTAATGCATTACTTTTTAATTTACAAGCGAATATCTGTTACTTTTTCAAAAAAAGTAACGCAAGTTACTTTTTTTCCCAATTTATTGATTGACAGCTCACCTGTCCCCATGGTGACAGAAATCAGATGTTACAGTAGTTCTAAAATAAATATGAATATGCATTAGAAAGGAATGCATAGGAATGCAAAAAAAGGAATACTGAATCTGTTTTTTTGTGTGTGTGAGTGAGATCTCACTCACACACACAAAAAAACAGATTCAGTATTCCTCAAAATGAATAAAAATAATGCAACTCAGAATATGACGCAAACCTGCAATAATTAAATGTTTTAAACAACACAAATATCCTTTATGTATTTAATCCCATTCTATAAACCAATGTCTTTGCTTCTGACCTTTGATGATCCTGTTCAACCGTACTAATAAGCAAAAATTACTCTAGACAAACATTTGTGTGTCTTTTTTTATTGCTGGAGTGTGTTGAAATTTCTTCTGCATTCGACAGTACGGACGTAATTTTACTTTCCCTTCAGCCTGAGGCTTATTCATTTCACTTTTGGCGTGAAAAGGCTTATATATTTGCCAAAAATAGAACGTTTTTATTTAAAAAACTAACAAGCAAGCCCTGTCCAGATTTAAACAGTAACGCAAAAGTAACGTAACGCATTACTTTCCATAAAAAGTAACTAAGTAACGTAATTAGTTACTTTTTTATGGAGTAACGCAATATTGTAATGCATTACTTTTAAAAGTAACTTTCCCCAACACTGCTAATAGGCATATGCAAATAAGGTAAATAACAAGGATATAATATATAAACATCACACTATCAAAAGTCTCTCTCTCTTAAGAGATTCTATTATATATGTTTTTACATTATAGTGATGTAATTAATGTCATGTTTATTAAAACCAAGAATTTTAACAATTTAAACATTTTATTTATGAACGGATGTTCAACTGTTATTTTTGAAAGTCAACTTATTGTCGGATCATCAGTCATGAAAACTCAGGAAACACTTATCACAGACAAGGAGATGTAGCCACCTTTAATTTGAGGGAGCTGATTACTCACTTTAGGATATAATATATAAACATCACACTATCAAAAGTCTCTCTCTCTTAAGAGATTCTATTATATATGTTTTTACATTATAGTGATGTAATTAATGTCATGTTTATTAAAACCAAGAGTTTTAACAATTTAAACATTTTATTTATGAACGGATGTTCAACTGTTATTTTTGAAAGTCAACTTATTGTCGGATCATCAGTCATGAAAACTCAGGAAACACTTATCACAGACAAGGAGATGTAGCCACCTTTAATTTGAGGGAGCTGATTACTCACTTTAAAAAAAAAACAGATCATGTTTTCAGGTCATTTCAGTTTTTATTTTAAAGTGACAAAGTGGTGATATATGAGTGGGTATGTTGTTGACTTAATTTTTAATTAGTATTCCCATTAATGCCATCATTTATTTCGGGGGTGTTTACACAACAGCGTTTTCAACAAAAAAAAACATTCATTTACACGACAATGGCATTTTGGGGACCTGAAAATGCAAACTTTTGAAAATGGGTTTCATCTATACCGTTGAAAACTATACCGTTATTGTCTCTGTATAAACGACGAAAACAAAAATTTGTGAAAATTGTGACTGTGCATGCATAGGCTATTATGTGTATGTGTACATGTGTGTAGTGTACTGTATTGTAGTGTTTTGTTTTTGTTTTTTTCCATGTGAACAGGGATCGTCTTGACAATGTTGCCGTCTATGCAAAACTTTTCAAAAATGCGAAGGAAAAACGCTTCGATTTTAGTACGATTCTTGTCATGTAAACGTACCTTCAGACTGATTCATGAATGCAAAATTTATCACCTGAACCAATCAAAACCAATCATAGCACGATGGAGGCAGTGATTCACGTGACTTTCCCCATTCATTCTCAATTACCCCCCACCAAATGGTGGTCATACAGTAGTGGATCATGATCATGCTGGGTTGGAGACAACACCATAAACACAGCCCTGTGTCTCCTTTGACAAACATGCACTGATGTTTATATCACATCTAGAGAGCACACTTTGCATTCATGGATTGCGTTATTGTGTAGGATGATTGCTGAATTCATTTTGATTGTATTCATCCACAGCATGTCCGGAATGTAATCAGGGCTCATGCAGTGCTCCCATCCATCATGCAAAATTCATAGTATGCGGGTATTGTGTATCCAAGCCATGTAGCTTCCCCTGAAACACTGTATAGATTACTGAAATTGTTGTTCTTTGTTCTTGCTATTTCTGATATCTTTTTATCTGAAAAAATTATCATTCAGTATCACATACTGCAATACTGTCAGAAGTTAATATTAAATTACAGTGTCTTTTTTTTTTTACTGTAAATAGGCTGATAAATTGTTTGGATCCTCACATTTTTTCTTGCTCATCTACTTAACATCTCAGAAAGTTTTTATTTATTTATTTTTTCTTTTCTGTCTCGGGAGTTGGAAAGCACTATTCTTTGTAAAGCTGCTTTGGAACAATATGTATTTTGAAAACCACTGTGCAAATATTGGCTCAAACTGAATTAATCATATAACATTTTAATCCTTACTTACACTTTAATCAGGCTACTTCATTTGAATGAAGATTATACTGAGACTATGGCATTTATAAGTACAATAGTACAAAGACAATTTTGATTTATTCATTAAGCCAGCTGAGAATAGACTACTATAATAAGATCCACAGCATGACACCCATGCTATTCACGTTACAAAACACAGGCTTCAGGGTCAAACCTTTCTACTAGTAACAGTTTGCGGCAGCTGGAATATTCACTTGAGTGGACATCCTTTCACCATTTCCTCTTTTTCTAGTGCTTGAAAATCCCCAGAGAGCGATTTTGTATGTAGAAAAATAGCTTCAAAATTAACCTTGTATAGTATCAAATCAAAAGATGAATGAGACTCCTGTCAGATGCTAAAACTGTTCAAGGTTGTTCGGCATCGAGAGAGGAAAACAAGTTCATGGTAATTTTGGATGAGTCAATGTCATTTAATGTGTCACTCTAATTTAGAGACCATTAATGCTTCTCATGGGACGCCATGTTCTGCATCTTCACATCTGGGCGTGTCCTTGCTTAGGACAGTCCAAAGGAGGTTAAAACAAATGAGAATGATATAGATAAATTCATTTGTTATACTTTATTACACAAGTCACTTTTCCGTTATGCAAAATAAGTCAATCGCAAAATGTTCCAATTGCGAGTCGGTCTGTTGGTCTGTTCCTCAAGAAAGAAATAATACAAAGCTACAAACTAAAAGTCCAAGTGGAACAAAAAGACCCACAAACTGTGGCATAATCCTCCCCTTTTAAAGGGTGGCTCATAATTCCACAAAGAACAACAGAAAAAAGTAATGTTCAGGAGGGAGAAGGTGGTAGAGAGAAGTAGGAAAGACAGACCAGGGTCTTGAAGGTGAGACCACATCATAGCCATGATAAGAAGCACAGGGAACACAGAGACAATCTTTCTGGCCGTGACAGGGAACTCAGGGACAAACACCTTGGTCATGTCACAGAACTCGGTGACGACCAACCACTTCAGTCGTGTCTTGGATGTGGACTTCACTACCGCAGAGAAAGCTGGAGCAGATGCTGCCACCTCAGGGGAAGGTCCGGAGCCAGAGGAGTCCAGTGCAGAAATGCGCGTAGCCATCAGAGGGAGCACCAAAGACAGGTAAGGACCTCCACTGGCCTAAGAACTCTCGGGACCACCAAAGCAGTAACCACCAAGCTAGGGATCTCCGGGACCGCCAGACTAGGAACTACCTAGTCTTGCATAGCCAGACCTTTGCCTAACAGCAAAAGGTCTGGGTTCTATAGCCACTAAACATATTAACACATCTCTTTTAAATTCAACTACATACAAAACGCTTGAATGTCTTTTAAAAGTTGGGAACTTCACAAAGTTTTTTTTTTTATCCAGCATTTAGTTGCTCCACTAAAGCACTCACTGATGCAATACTGGATCTTGCTTTTGTTTCCTGGTGGACTGTTAAAGATTGCTGCACAACAGACTCCCTGAAAACCTGTGAAAAACAGCCAATTAGATTTGTTTCCATATTAGTTTTCCATATGCATCAGATGCTCATTAAATGGAGCATGGTCAGCCCATTAGTGTGACGTCTGAGACTAGGGATCAGCAGGCTAGGACCTCCAGGACCACCAGAATAGGTTCCTCAAAACTTTTCCACATTTAATGGACAAGACAAGGATCACTTTTGTTACAGCTATAGCACTTTTTTAACATAACTTTTAATGAACTAAATTAGATATTATGCCTACATTTACTTTTAAAAAATGTAGGAACTACCTAGTCTTGCATAGCCAGACCTTTGCCTAACAGCAAAAGGTCTGGGTTCTATAGCCACTAAACATATTAACACATCTCTTTTAAATTCAACTACATACAAAACGCTTGAATGTCTTTTAAAAGTTGGGAACTTCACAAAGTTTTTTTTTTTATCCAGCATTTAGTTGCTCCACTAAAGCACTCACTGATGCAATACTGGATCTTGCTTTTGTTTCCTGGTGGACTGTTAAAGATTGCTGCACAACAGACTCCCTGAAAACCTGTGAAAAACAGCCAATTAGATTTGTTTCCATATTAGTTTTCCATATGCATCAGATGCTCATTAAATGGAGCATGGTCAGCCCATTAGTGTGACGTCTGAGACTAGGGATCAGCAGGCTAGGACCTCCAGGACCACCAGAATAGGTTCCTCAAAACTTTTCCACATTTAATGGAACAAGACAAGGATCACTTTTGTTACAGCTATAGCACTTTTTTAACATAACTTTTAATGAACTAAATTAGATATTATGCCTACATTTACTTTTAAAAATTTTTAAATTGATGAAGACAAATTTATAATTATAAAAGCCTCAGCTTGTTTTTTAATGACCAGGCAGGAATAATGGTCTATTCACAATAAATGAAGAGAAAGAAAATTAAAAATGTACCACCCAGAAGATAAAGAATGTGAACTATGCACTTTAATTGTTAAAGTGGATGCTAATGTGAATGTACAAGTAGATAATGTGCCAGTAGATAATGGCAGATTGAACTTCTAGGAGAAGAGAAATATTCAGTGTTACAACTGTACGTAACTCAAAATTCACTTCCATTTTATGAAATAGAGCAGCTTGGACATTCTTCTAAACAGTCAAAATGCAAGTGCAAACAAAAAACCCCATTGTTTAAAAGAATAAGATCAACTCTCCCAATGACATCAACATATAAATCAGAAAATAAGCACTTAAAGCAGTCTGCATGTTTTTTTTTCATTTTTTTCATTATTTTCTTTCTTTCTTTCTTTCTTTTTTTAATGTTTACATTTGCAATACCCGCAGCTAGTCCTTGTGAAAAAGTACTGTTCAGCATACGTTTTAAAAGAGTGTTTATTGCAGAACTTATACACTTGAAACAGTTGAACCTAAGAGTGCCTTTTTGAACCACTGATGTAGGACCTAAGTACATCTTTATATGTTTTCATAATTAGTCTACTTCCATTGTATTTGAAATATGCCTACAGAGTGCACTTTTTTAAAGTATAATTAAAGGGGTCATATGACGTTGCTAAAAAATAACATTATTTTGTCTATTTGGTGTAATGAAATGTGTTTATGTGGTTTAAGGTTAAAAAAACACATTATTTTCCACACACTGTATATTATTGTTACTCCTCTGTGTGCTCTGATTGGCCAGCTATCTAGTGCATTGTGATTGGCCGAATTCCTCAAGCGTGTGACGGAAATGTTACGCCCCTTACCATATTGTGATGCCATGTCCCGGTGCGATGAGACAAAAACAATAAAACCCATTATAAACGAGGCATTTGTTGCATCCAGTGGGGACATAATTACTGATTATAATTACTTATACTGTTTTTTTACATGTTGCGTTGCATCGCGCCGTTTAAACATAAAACCATGTCGGCATTTGGCAAACGACAAAACAACAAGCGCTACTCTACACTGCTCAAAACTCGCGCTTGAATCATCAGTGGCAAATTCTTTGTCAGCATCATAGACTGTATAGGGTTAGCATGAGCGCCGAAGGGGAAACAGGGGAACTGAATTCACCAGAACACCGGCATTGTAGTCTACTCTCCCAGGAAACAGGCCTCGTCCTCCGTAAAATGCGTAGCACACATCTAAATATTTGGTTTCAACCGTTCTGGAACAGTGTTGTAAATACAACTTAACCACTGATTTCTAGTTGTGTCTTCTTTTGGAAACCAAACAAAGTAGTTTCGCTTTCACAACGAAACACACAGCATCTCCACGACATGGCGGTGGTGGCAACAATACTACAGCGAGAATCAAAGTTACGCCTTCTTTCTTTGCATGAACATTTGGGTGGTGTTATGCAAATCTTCCCACACAGTGACGTAGACATGTGGGGGCGTGTTTAAACGAGGCGTTTT
Organism: Sinocyclocheilus grahami; assembly: GCF_001515645.1. NCBI lineage: Eukaryota > Metazoa > Chordata > Actinopteri > Cypriniformes > Cyprinidae > Sinocyclocheilus > Sinocyclocheilus grahami. The sequence continues at coordinate 241,402 of NW_015505746.1, forward strand.
AGGAGGGCGTGGGCGAGTCTTAACTTTTAAATAGAATATCTCTTTGGGTTTGAGACTTTAGGGATCTTATCTATTCACGAACAGCTTGTAACACTCCAAAGAGAAAGGGAAACTTGAAATCGCATCATATGACCCCTTTAAGTGTTTTAAGAAACATATTCATGAAAGTGTGCTGTTTAAGTACACTCTTTCATTCATATTATATTATCTGCAAGTACAGTTTTAAATGTAATTTCAGTATTTGAAATACACTACAAGTGCACATTCATTACAATTAAGCAAAATTATTTTTCACAAGGGTATGACCTAGAATGTTCATCATTCCCCACATCCTTTTGTCCACCTGATTGTGACATGTCAATTGTACTTTGTCCTTGACCTCAGATAATATAAAACATATGTTGAAAGATACCGCATTCAGGTCAAACAGGTTCTGAAGAATAGAAATATATGGATGAAGCCAAGATGTCTACATGGTCGAGAATGACTGACAGACCTCCGTAAAAAATCAACACCAAAGGTGAACTGAATATACTAAATGATCCACTAAAATATTTCAGACTTGATCAGACGATTTATTTTCAGTATTAGATTTTTTAACTGATTTAAGTAAATTTAATAGGACGCTTAAGATGATATCAGACATTTATGCAGTAAAGAGAATGTGTGCTGTCACTAATTAAAAAATCAGCTTTAAACACTCCGTTGAGCAAACTACTGTGGAATACTAAACATGATATGATAGACAGGGAACAACTAATAGCTAATTAAATTTTAATGGTGAAATTTTAAATTCCTGTATAATTGTTGCCTATTAAATGTTTTATCATAATGGACAGTTGTAGTCTATTTTCTATTATGGTTGTGCCTTAGATAAGAAAGGCCAAAATAAACAGCACAAATGCAAATAATTATGAGAATTCAAAACATACAGGTGCCACTGTGAACTACATAAACAAAACTATGTTTGGTAATAGTTTGTGGAATCATAGCTTAAACAATAGTTCACCCAAAAATAAAAATTTGCTGAAAATATACTCACCAGCTCAGGCCAACCGAGATTTAGTTTGTTTTTATCATTGAAACAAATATAGGAAAAATTACCATTACATCACTTGTTCACCAATGAATCCTCTATAGTGAATGGGTGCCATCAGAATGAGAGTCCATAAAAACATTGCAATAATCTACAAGTAATCCACACAACTCCAGTCCATGAATTAACATTAACATCTTGTGAAGTGAAAAGCTGTGTGTTTGCAAGAAACAAATCTATCATTAAGGCATTTTTCACTTTAAATTGCTTCAAGATAATGTAAAATAATATTACTTTATCCAGTGAAAAAGTTGTCTCCTCTGAATCAGGAGAGAAGCATGCACGAGTCAAGCACCGTTTACTGTACAAGAGAAAACAGTCCAAAACAATTCCATGCGGTGGATTTTGATGTGAGAGGACAACAGGGATGGATTTTTTTTTCACTGGAGGAAGTGTTATTATGGATTATGGACTTGCATTTTGGCCAGAAGTGTTTTGTTTCTTTGAAGCTTTTCACAACATAAGATGTACATTTATGGACTGGAGTCATGTGGATTAGCTGTGGATTATTGTGATGTTTTTATCAGCTGTTTGGACTCTCATTCTGATGGCACCCATCTGATGGATCCCACAGAGGATTCATCGGTGAGCAAGTGATGTAATGCTAAATTTCTCCAAATCGGTCATGATTAGGAAACAATCTCATCTACATCTACATTTCAGGGGAAATGTTCCTTTAACACAGTATTCAAGTGAAGCACCTTTTGAATTTCCTGTCACTGCCTCCAAAACCTTCTGCATTTCTGTTGGCTTAAAAAAACATTCAATATACTTGTGTCGCATTGTACAATCCTTAATCTTTGAGAGTTCATTCTGGAGTTGCTAACTGAAGCCATTCCCATGATAAAACTTCTGTCTACATGATGTATTACATTCTATTTATCTGGATTCTTTCTTTTTCCAATTTCAAAGCAGTCAAAACTAACTCGTAGTTAATCTCGGCTGAACTGCTGAAAATGACTTTTATTGAATTCTGGAAGACCTCAGAAAAAAATAATCATGAATCGTGTCACAGGAAATGGAAACCTTCTCAAGCAGTAAAGCATGTTTGTTTTCAGTATCATGAAGATACATTTTGACTCTTAACAGCAATACACTATGCCTTTATTCACATGATTTTTTTTTCTATAGTAAGTAAACAGATTCTGTAAGTAGGCGGTTAAAGAAATTGATCAAAACGGGTGACACTACTCAATTAATTATTACATTAGAAATCTATAGCAAAGTCACTAATTGTCTGAGAATACTTTTAATTATTGAACTGTGGAAAAAAAACCAACAAATATTGTACTAAGAGTAAACTTATGAATCTCTCAGCTATTGCTTTTCCTGTGTGGATCTTTTCTCATCTGTTGGCACGGGAAACATTTTCTATTAGAGATAATGGAACAGATGGGTGTAACAGGCTGACATGTAACTCCATTTAGAAATGACAGCTTAGCATAGGGAGAAACTGTAATAATCAAGACTTCATAGACCATGACTGACAAAAAAACAGGTGTCACAGTATCACTCAAATTATAGTTTTGTCAGTTTAATTTATCTCAGTAATAACTGTGAAGGGACTATTTATATTTGTCAATGTTAAATACAGAAAAGCATGTTTAGAGATTTAACTTTTTGTCACTGACCATCTTTCTATTCTCTATACAGTATATACACAGAAAGATGGTCAGTGAAAGACGCACAAATTCCAAAAATGGCTTGTGCTTTACTGAATGTATTGAAATATTAAGATTAAATGCACAGTAAATGGTGTGATGTAACCACAATGAGAAATGTTTATATTAGCTGGCTCTCATGTATTATGGATAGGATAGGTGCTAGTAGGGACCTTCACAGAACACATTATTTTCATAACATTAATATGTCCTAGAAAAACAACAAGATAATTACAGTAATTATAATAAAAACAGGCAGTGGAACAAGAACAGGAACAAAGAACTAGTCAGAGATGTGGTAACAGCAGACCATCACACATTAAAGGGACGAGTGAGTAATTTACTAAGTGTGTCATTCAAAAATAATGCTAATTACAAAGTGTACAGTTATTTATACTGAAATGTGCCGTATTAAATTGAAGTGTGAAGACCTTGTTACTTTCATGTCACAACAAGTGGCAAGTGTTTTTTGCTATTTTGCTTGTATATTTTAGTATGGCTTTTATAAGGCATGTCATGAACAAAAACAAATAGATCCGAGATATGGAAAGAAGTTCCTGCAGTCTTTGAATGTGAATGTAGTTCAGGCGGCTGGAACCAGGCTTACAACCTCTATCTGTCTGTATTCTCTCTGGTCTGTTTGTCAATATGAAGCATCCCTGACATGAATAAAAAAGTGTCTTGGTATGAAATGTCTCATGTTCAGAATCAGTCTACTGGGAATTCTCCATAATGGAGCGGAACAGAAATGACACAAAATCCCACTGTGCATTACAAGTACAACAGAGCAACAGACAAAGACACATTGCATGGCATTAGGAAGACAATAAAATCCAAAGACCACGATTGTTTTATAGGCTAGTCGTTTACAAGCAGAACTATATAGTTTTATATGTGAAGTGTGTCATGTCCTGTCTGAATACTGTATGCAGAGACCTAAATGAATATATAAGGAAACCTTTTATAGGCTGATTTGTTTCCCTGAAAACTGTAAACACTGTGGCGCTGTGGTCGTATTAAAAACATTGCTCTATTTGTTTGAGCATCAATCTAGCCCGACAGAGCAATATTGACTGAACTGATGGTGTGAGTTTTGGGGCAGCACTCTGTTTATTGTGCATGAATTTCCAAACAGCAGTGACTAACATGCTTTATTGCTAATTCGCATTAGCCTGCAGCCAGGTTTCAAGGTGCAACTAATTAAATAACTACAATAATAGTAATAATGTACTGATGTGATAATTTATTCTCCAGCATTAACTTAATTTCTCCATTCAAGTCATGATCATCATCAGGCTTTTGACCTTGAGCTTAATAGATTTTTGACAGCTGAAAACAGAGCCATAGAGAGAGTGCAAAGTAACTGCAGAGACCCTGATAAAAATAACTTTTCCCCTTGGCAGACAGTTTTAACTGATTCTGTTTCCAGCTCATATTCATTCCTATCTCAATCGATAGACCTCTGAAAATGGTAGGCTATATAGAAATAAAAGTCAGACATCATTGTTCAAAAATGTGAAGAACACATTTTGAAATGTAAGTTGTTTTAACCGACTATACACTTCTCTTTCTATACAACTTTTTCTGTCTGACCCTGAGGTCAAATACATGTCACCCTTATTTTCTGCTGCAAACACTCCAGTCTATTAAGCATGGAAAACATAAATAAAATAAGGGTTACCAGCAATGTTCCCGCTAAGTTGCGTGCACTTCTAATGTCACGATCACGCAGAAGAAATAATATGCCGCGCACAGGACACTAGATTAATTGGGAAACACACAAAGTTAGTTGGGAAAGCCATTTACAGTAATGAATAATTCCAAGTCTTTCCATTACATGGCCATGCACAATAAAAAGGCACTCTCTGGACTGGTTTTGTTCAAAAGAATACAGAACACATAGAAGCAGAAAAAGAAAGAAAATGTCTGGAGGAGGGAGAGTTGGATGAGGAAAAGGTCTGGTTGGACCAGGGAGAGGACAAGGTAGACAAGGTAGAGTAGTTGGACAAGTAGATTCCAACGGACAGTCAGGCCTGCTGAAAGGATTATTGGTCCCCCCTGCCCAACCTCCAAGATCTTTACATCTGCAGAGCGAGGAAAATCATGCACTTTTGGACCCCACACACCCAGCCCACTCTCTCTTCCAACTGTTGGCTTCTGGTCTGCGCTACAGAGCACTGACCACCAGAACATCCAGACAAAAGAACAGTTTTTTTCCAGCAGGCTATAGTCAGCCTGAACAATTAAATCTTTCATTACATCATTTTACTGTCCATCATAACTGACACAAAAAACCCTGAAAACTGTTTATTTGTGTACTGCACACTTGTAAATAACATCTGTACATTCATTTAAACAATTATTTTTTCCTCTATATTTCTACTTGTGTATATAGTGCATTATTTAATTTTCTGTTTTTCCTATATAAGTGCTATATTACAGTAGTGTTCCTATGTATAATTCATATGTATGCCTGCACTATCATGCATGTTTGCACTATGTCCGTACTTTCTTCTGCACTGGAAGCTCCTGTCACCAAGTCAAATTACTTGTGTGTGTAAACATACTTTGTCATAAACCTCTTTCTGAATTTCTGACATTTTGACAAGGGAGATGGAGAGGTATGGGGCAAAAGGCAAAGGGTTTATGTTATTGTTTTCTTTTTTTTATGATCACTGACAGAAATTTCATTTTGCCAATAAAGCCTTTACTGCAGCAATTCTGTCACTTTTCTTTTACATTCCATAAAGTACTGATGACTCCTTCACTATGAGATACACATACTATCTAAAATGAATTCACACATTCACACACACAGCAAATTAACTAGCTGACTGAATTATTATTATTATTATTGTTGTTGTTATTATTATATATTTTTAATGGATCTCATATTGTATGTTCTATACAGGTCAAACTGAGACATGACAAGTAATGCAGTTTTTGTAATGCCATTAATTGTTATCATTTTGACAGTCTAGGCACTATGATTGTCTATATGTTCCTATTGGATAGAAAACCAGTGCCGATGTTTTGACCGAATGACTCGATTTTGAATCGGGTTTTGCTGTGTTTTGATAGAGTTAGTATATGTAGAAAAAGGTATTCAGCATTTTGAAATGTAGAGTTTGTATTTATTTAACAAAATGTGGTTTTGACCAGAAAATTTACTATTTGGCTAATTGTGTGATGTAGGTGTTGATGTGTTAAGAGTTTAGAAAAAGTACTTTAAATATTGGTAAACGCTGTTAGAAATTGAAAAAATAGTAAACGCCCTTTTGTGAAGGCCTGCCCAATCTAACTACTAGTAAAATTAATGAATAATAATTTAGCCGTAAATAAAATTATACACATGATGACCTTTCACCTGACAATATCATCCGGGACAATCCCTCACGTTCAGACACCTTTAGTTATTTAGCGCGCTACCAGATACCTTCAATAACATCCGCGGCTGCTGGTTCACACGTTCACACTTACATATAATAAGCAGAGTAAAGGTTATGCGTATTTGGCGTGCAAGTTGTTTTAACCGACTATACACTTCTCTTTCTATACAACTTTTTCTGTCTGACCCTGAGGTCAAATACATGTCACCCTTATTTTCTGCTGCAAACACTCCAGTCTATTAAGCATGGAAAACATAAATAAAATAAGGGTTACCAGCAATGTTCCCGCTAAGTTGCGTGCACTTCTAATGTCACGATCACGCAGAAGAAATAATATGCCGCGCACAGGACACTAGATTAATTGGGAAACACACAAAGTTAGTTGGGAAAGCCATTTACAGTAATGAATAATTCCAAGTCTTTCCATTACATGGCCATGCACAATAAAAAGGCACTCTCTGGACTGGTTTTGTTCAAAAGAATACAGAACACATAGAAGCAGAAAAAGAAAGAAAATGTCTGGAGGAGGGAGAGTTGGATGAGGAAAAGGTCTGGTTGGACCAGGGAGAGGACAAGGTAGACAAGGTAGAGTAGTTGGACAAGTAGATTCCAACGGACAGTCAGGCCTGCTGAAAGGATTATTGGTCCCCCCTGCCCAACCTCCAAGATCTTTACATCTGCAGAGCGAGGAAAATCATGCACTTTTGGACCCCACACACCCAGCCCACTCTCTCTTCCAACTGTTGGCTTCTGGTCTGCGCTACAGAGCACTGACCACCAGAACATCCAGACAAAAGAACAGTTTTTTTCCAGCAGGCTATAGTCAGCCTGAACAATTAAATCTTTCATTACATCATTTTACTGTCCATCATAACTGACACAAAAAACCCTGAAAACTGTTTATTTGTGTACTGCACACTTGTAAATAACATCTGTACATTCATTTAAACAATTATTTTTTCCTCTATATTTCTACTTGTGTATATAGTGCATTATTTAATTTTCTGTTTTTCCTATATAAGTGCTATATTACAGTAGTGTTCCTATGTATAATTCATATGTATGCCTGCACTATCATGCATGTTTGCACTATGTCCGTACTTTCTTCTGCACTGGAAGCTCCTGTCACCAAGTCAAATTACTTGTGTGTGTAAACATACTTTGTCATAAACCTCTTTCTGAATTTCTGACATTTTGACAAGGGAGATGGAGAGGTATGGGGCAAAAGGCAAAGGGTTTATGTTATTGTTTTCTTTTTTTTATGATCACTGACAGAAATTTCATTTTGCCAATAAAGCCTTTACTGCAGCAATTCTGTCACTTTTCTTTTACATTCCATAAAGTACTGATGACTCCTTCACTATGAGATACACATACTATCTAAAATGAATTCACACATTCACACACACAGCAAATTAACTAGCTGACTGAATTATTATTATTATTATTGTTGTTGTTATTATTATATATTTTTAATGGATCTCATATTGTATGTTCTATACAGGTCAAACTGAGACATGACAAGTAATGCAGTTTTTGTAATGCCATTAATTGTTATCATTTTGACAGTCTAGGCACTATGATTGTCTATATGTTCCTATTGGATAGAAAACCAGTGCCGATGTTTTGACCGAATGACTCGATTTTGAATCGGGTTTTGCTGTGTTTTGATAGAGTTAGTATATGTAGAAAAAGGTATTCAGCATTTTGAAATGTAGAGTTTGTATTTATTTAACAAAATGTGGTTTTGACCAGAAAATTTACTATTTGGCTAATTGTCTGATGTAGGTGTTGATGTGTTAAGAGTTTAGAAAAAGTACTTTAAATATTGGTAAACGCTGTTAGAAATTGAAAAAATAGTAAACGCCCTTTTGTGAAGGCCTGCCCAATCTAACTACTAGTAAAATTAATGAATAATAATTTAGCCGTAAATAAAATTATACACATGATGACCTTTCACCTGACAATATCATCCGGGACAATCCCTCACGTTCAGACACCTTTAGTTATTTAGCGCGCTACCAGATACCTTCAATAACATCCGCGGCTGCTGGTTCACACGTTCACACTTACATATAATAAACAGAGTAAAGGTTATGCGTATTTGGCGTGCTGTCTGGGGAGAAGGCTCCGAGCTCGGTAATTCCTCCCGAAACTGGGGTACTCCCCCTGTCTGGGGAGAGGGGTCCGAGCTCGACATTTAGCCTGGACACAGAGCACTCCCCCCAAAAGATGCAATTAGCGGAATTAGGGAATTAGGGAAGTAGAGATTAGTGGGAAGTAGAGATACAGGCTCCTGCGGGAGCAGGCACTGCTGCGGCAGTGGGAAGTAGAGATGAGTGGGAAGTAGAGATACAGGCTCCTGCGGGAGCGGGCACTGCTGCGGCAGTGGGAAGTAGAGATGAGTGGGAAGTAGAGATACAGGCTCCTGTGGGAGCGGGCACTGCTGCAGCAGTGGGAAGTAGAGATGAGTGGGAAGTAAAGATACAGGCTCCTGCGGGAGTGGGCACTTCTGCGGCAGTGGGAAGTAGAGATACAGGCTCCTGCGGGAGTGGGCACTGCTGCAGCAGTGGGAAGTAGAGATACAGGCTCCTGCGGGAG
>NW_015505746.1:251385-331972 GCF_001515645.1 Sinocyclocheilus grahami
GCAGTGGGAAGTAGAGATACAGGCTCCTGCGGGAGTGGGCACTGCTGCAGCAGTGGGAAGTAGAGATACAGGCTCCTGCGGGAGCGGGCACTGCTGCGGCAGTAGGAAGTAGAGATACAGGCTCCTGCGGGTTATTAGTAGCATGAGGGAGCGGAAGAGAAGTGTGCCTGTGTTACAAATGGAGGCAGCCTCACGTTTGCTTCAGCTGCTGTAGCTGTAGGCCATGGGAAAGGGGTGGGGGTTGTGACGTCCTGAAGAGCCTGTGTAGCCTGCACTGCTAGCGGAGGCAGCCTCACGCTAGCGTCTGCTACGGGAGCTGGAGGCCGCTGAAAGGAAAAAAGGGGGTTAGAAGTAACAGGACGGAAATACTGAGATGTGAGGGCCTGTATTGCAAGCGGAAGCAGCTTCGCGCTTGCTTCGGCTGCTGTAGCTGTAGGCTGCGGGAAAGTGGAAGGGGTAGTGACATTTAGCGGGACAAGCTGAAATGCCTGGGTATCCTGCAGTGTTGCTGACTTAGCAATTTGTTGCTAGATTTGGCAACTCCTTAAGCCTTGTCCACATTAATACTTTTCCATTGACGCATCTTTTCCTCTCGTTTTGACCTTCCATCCACACTAAGACAAGAAGTCCAGAAAAACAGAGCTTTTGAAACGCTCTCCAGAGCGGATAAATTTGAAAATGCTGTTTTCACGTTGTAGTATGGATATACATGCACAGTAAGGCGAATGTAACACTTTCAGACATTTCAGTGTGGATGATAACTTTGGAAAAATGCCTTGTTCGCTTCATGGTTACAAAATGGCATCAACATCCATTTATGTCATAATGTCGTTTAACAAACTTTAGCCACGAAACCTGCTTTAGCGGCTTCACCTGAAAATGAATTAATTTGCAACACGGCCTGAGCCGCTAGTGGAGGCAGCCGCAAGTTAGCGTCTGCTGCGAGAGCTGGAGGCCCAGCTGCATATGGCGCTGTGGCCAGAAGAGCCACGGTGAAAGGCTGAGCTGAAGCGGGATGCGATTGAGGCTTTGTTGCGGTGAGAACTGGGATGTGGCCCAGTCTTGTTGAAGGCCTGCTGCTGCTGCGACCCAGCGCTCGAGGAGAGCCGGGTCTTGTGCGGGACGATGGTGGTGTCGAGCGAGGCGAGCTCGGGGCTTTGCACGGTCTATTGGCTGCCTTGGCGGCTGGAGTGGATGTAGGAGTGAGGTTGGCTAATTTGCAGGGTGACGAATAGTTTGTACAGATCTGCTCTGTTTACCCTCTGCGAGAACGGTGCGTTGGAATTAATCAGCTTTTGCCTCGGGCTTAAATACTGTCCGCTTTCTGATTGGAAGTGTTGCTGGTACGGCCGAATGATATGGGGAAGTTGGAAGTCTCGCCAGTGGAGGCGAGATTAAGCCTCGGCGTCGTGGAGAGCGTGTGGCTGGTCAAGAAGAGCAGTGGCCACGATGAAGCCTGGTGCTAAGCAGCCATGTCTGGCGGAAGAAGGAGTGATCATGGGGCCAGCAAATTGCGGCGGCGTATCTGAAAAAACTGGAAAAATTGAGTCTGTGATAAAAAGGCAAAGGAGCGAACCAAATGCTGGAATACTGTAGAGAAAATGAAGGTAAGATGGCTAGTGCTATTTATAGAAGTACTCTCTCTCGAGCTGATAGGATAGATGGTGTAATTAATGATGAATTGGCCGGGTTAATTATCTGAACGTGCTCCTCCCGAACTTTGTTAATAAAACATCATTAAGTGGAGTTCTCATATGGAGCGGTGTGCTTGTTTATTTATATTATTAAATTATTATTATTTTACAAGACCGACGTGAAGAGAGCATGCACAGCTGATGTTTATATTGTTGTGTGTAGCCTGTGGAAGTAACATTAGCTGCAACATTAGCTAGTTTGTTCAATATTTTCCTAATGACAATTTTATGATTGGTTTATAAAGGCTACTACGAACACCCTTTTCCCATTTTTATCACAAAATAAAGCAGGAAATATATTTTATAGTTTCTATACTAAATGATAGTATGTCAAGCAGTACTGCATTATTCATATAGTTCCTCTTCAGGAACTCGAGCTGCGTCGAGAACGCTAGGGGAACGCCTTCAGTGACCCACGCTCTGAATCACATGTGAAATCAGTCCAATAGCTGAGCGGGACATCACGGCGGATGACGTCATGACCCGGAAGCTATAAAAGCACGTGCGGCGGAGCCAGCGTCAGCTTTCTGTCATTCAGCGAAGCGCTCTGTGTGTGTCAGTCATATTTATTGTTGTCTGTCAAAAGTCCATAAGCTCCAGCTATGTCTAAGCTCATGCAAGGACAAAGCATTTCAAGGGCGAGAGCGAGCCACGTTGTAGGTTGTGTGTTCCTCCCTGCCCAAAGATAATGTTATATCACGAGTGGGGACACACACAGCCTGTGCGTGGTTTGCTTGTGAGCGAAGCATAGTTGTTACTGCCTTGCTTCGCTCTCAGAGGGCTCTCTTTGAGGAGGGAGCCTTCACTAGCGTTCCTCGCAGTGCCGGCCCCGCTTTCGCCGAGGCGGAGCGGAGGCTGTGCTCATGGGTTTCGCGCCCGCTCTCGGGGTTCGGAAGCCTGCGCTGTGGTACTTCCCCCCCGGGGAGAGGGCGCGGACCGTCATTCTCACTGGATAGTCTTCGTCGTAAATGTCCTGACACCTAAGGCCTAGGACTTTTTGAGGGCCAGCTCCCTCTGGGGAAGAGTGATGTACACCACATTACACGGTGCCCATCTCTCCTCAGTACCCTCAGGAGGTCAGTCTGCCAACCCTACCGTGTTCCAGGGCGCAGCGGTCTCCACCACCTCAGTCGCGAGAGTAAGAGAAGGCTCACTCACTGTCAAGCAGTTCCAGACTGCTTGGGCTGATGACAGCTGCGTCCAACGTGATAACCCTTGGCCGGCTGTACATGAGACCCCTACAGTGGTGGCACAAGAACAAGGGGTTCTCCCCGAGGGGAAACCCGCTTTGCATGCTTAAGGTCACTCGGAGGTGCCTACGTGCCTTAGACATGTGGAGGAAACCATTGAGGTGATTTATTTTTGAAGAGGAGCGCGGAGGTTGCGTCCCTTTCGCCCTAATATGGTACCAGTCTGGGACCTGTCCTTGGTGCTTAGTGCACTCTCCGAGCCACCTTTTGAGTCGCTGCTTTCGGCAGAGCTGAAGGCTCTCTCGTTCAAGACAGCGCTCTTGCTCGCTTTGGCATGTGGTAAGAGGGTGGGCGACTTACATGCGCTGCAAGGATGAATGTATGGTCAGACTGCAGCCTAGACGGGGGTATGTACCTAAAATGCTTTCTACGTTGATTAGAGTGCAGGTCATCACGCTACAGGTGTTTGCTCCTCAGAATTCGGAGCCAACGACACACCAACTATGTCCAGTCTGTGCTCTGCGAGTTTATCTGGAGAAGACTAGTCATTTCAGATTGGTGGAGCAGCTGTTTATATGTTTCGGTGGCCAAACCAAAGGACTGCCAGTGTCAAAACAGCGGCTGTCACATTGGATTGTGGAAGCGATCACGCTGGTGTATGCTTCTAAGAATGAGGCCTGTCCGTGGGAGTACACCCCATTCCACGAGGAAAATGGCTTTGTCGTGGGCCTGGGCAAAATGTATATTGATTCAGTATATTTGTCTGGCAGCAGGATGGTCTTCACAGGACATCTTTGTCAGATTTTACAACCTGGAGATTCCGTCATTCGCACCGCTCGTTCTCTCTGTGCAGTGATGTATCTACAGCTTGGTATAGGTTGCTGTTTGCACCTGGCCACGCCCTCAGTCGATTTGGGTGGTTTCGACTAGGTCCGGTGGACCCAAGGCATACCTATAATGGTATATTATAGTCAGTGGCTCTCTACATGTGTTCGAGATGTTGTCGACCACGGTAAGTAGATAACGTACATAACCTCGGTTCCCTGAAAGGTGCTGTGTTCGGTTCCCAGCTGTGTTGTAATCCTCAGAGTCTGGTACCCATTCGAACAGTCGAAAGAGTCATTGGCTAGTAAAATTTACAGGCGCAATGCAATCAGGCTTCAGTATTTGGGAGGAGGGGGATAACCCCAAGAGTAAGGGTTTGTAAGAGTAAGCTACACAGTGTCTCGTTCCCTCCTTTCAGGGAAACAAGGCTAAGTACGTAACCAGAGACGATTTCCTACACGTCAGAAGTTATTAGTTCTATGAATCCGTTTTTGGACTTTCTGCGTGAGAGTGCCCTCCGGCTTTGAGTATGAATGAAACACTGCATGAGAGTGTTCAGCGCTCCTGATATTCACGTCTCCTCATTTTGGATATGAATAAAACGTCAGATCGTGCAAAGACTACAGATACTGTCTATTTGAATTTAAATCTAGATTTAAATCTAGAAACCACTACGTGAACACACCTGCCCGAATAAATGAATTTACATTTTATTAAAATTAAATATTTATTAAATATATAAAATGTAGCTAACGTTGTTCTACACACAGCAATATAAATAAAAGTGCCTGTTCTCTTTCGTTCTTGCTGTTTAATTGGGAAAAGTTTAAAGGACGTCGAGTGATCTTATCACTCTGACTAAAATGTTTCTGACTAAAAAACTATAAAAAAACTATTATTCAAACTATTATTGTTACAGTATTTATTTAAAAAAACATAGAATGCATTATCACAACACTGGTAAAACAGTGATTTTACTGATTTTCTCATCCTCCGAGTTATACTTCTATTATACTTATACTTATACTTATAATTAAATTATTTTTATTGTCATTGTCATTCAAATTCAGAACAGGATTAAAATAGAATTCTATTTTAAATAATTAAATAATTTTAAATAAATGTTCTACAACAACAACAACAGTAGTGTTTACAACAGCAAAACCACCATACCCTGTAAACTCAATAATAATAATAATAATAATTTAATTCAGTTTCTAATTCCAGAGTAATTAAAAGGTACAAAGAAAAAATTATTTAACTTTTAAACTTAAAATGGTCTTTTCTGTTCTGTTTCTTTTTCAAAACTGCGTCACGGCATTTGCTGCTGCATCAATACAGAAGCATCCGTTTCGATACACGTTATCAGCAAGGCGCACAGCCCTATTAAAAGCCGTGTTCCATGTGCCCCTTTTATACTTTGAGCACCTGCCCCTCCAAATGTCTCTGCATGGCCCTGGTGAGGGCAACCCTCAGGGTTGGATAGTGCTGCGTGAGCGTGTTTTAGTGCCCAGGCAGGAGATGCAGAGACTGTGTGAATCATTGGAAGAAATCCACACTCCACAGGCGCAAGGATGTGGAAAATGCTCTTTCCCTCCATGGCTTTCTGGCTTTTTCGAGGTGGCCATGACAGCATCTGCACTCTCTTTGTACGGTAAGTCCACGACAACGTGAAAACTTGTACGGAGTTGTGCTGAGAGTAGTGAGCTCTCTCTTTTTAGTTTTTTTTGAGTACTTAGAGCTGAAAAGCTCGCCTTAATGCGTTAGTTATCCAACTTCAAGTGCGGTCACTCAACGAAACGTTAGGAAAATATTGTGTTTGGGACTTTACCTTGCAGCTTTGTCTGTAAGCTGTTGAGCAATAATTCCCAAAGTCTGCTAAGGAAGGCTTCCAAAATCTTCCACGGGGAAGAGAGCGAGAATGACGATACAGCAGGTAGCTGCGGGTTATATAGAGCTCCGTAGTTTGGCGTCACGCAATCTAAACTCTGACATTTTGGCAGACCATCAGGAGAGCGCTAGAGCAGCTATAGCATTGGTATCGTCAGTGGTCGAACAATAATTTAAAACTAGACTGTTTAGACCTTACAAACCTAACTATTTCAACATGGCAGACAGCTGCTGTGTGCCAGGATGCCAGAACAGGCGGGGAAAAGCAAAGGGGAAATAATTTTATCATATTCCTAAGGATCTCCAATAGACGACTAAAATGGTTCACTGTAATAAAACATTGTATTTTTTTTTTTGTCTTTTATCTCAGTATTCCTTTAAATGTTGTATAAGGGTTTTTATGTTTAATAGTAACCCTAAAATTACATGAAAGAGTTTAAAATGTGTTAAATAACTGGGCAGTCTATATAAGAATTTTCAGCATACACATTATCCCACCGGTCAATTGTGACCAAACATAAAACACAATTTTTCACACACTTTTCCATAGAAATTTCAAAAAATAATTATTGATTATTTCAAGGGGCAACTAATGACACCTCATTTGGATATTTTCATGTCTGGGAAAAATTTGGGATTAAACGTGTCAAGATTTAATGACATTTATGATGTCTACTGTACTCACAGTGATATAGCTATGCTGGCTACCTACAAAAAACTGACAGCTAGGGTCGATTATGTTAGCTAACAACACAGTTGACTTACCCTTCCAATGATGACAAAGCAGGTTTTAGCTGGCAGACTTCAAAGTTGAATGTATACAACAGCCAGTACAAATGTCACAGGGGATGTATTATTAACACTTATATTATCTACACTAGATAATGTTACATAAAGCAGCATTACTTAAGACAAATTATACTTGAAATCAGACCTCTGAGAAATACTGAAAATATTACTATAATTTATAGCAACACCTCCCCCTTCACCTTTTTTAAATTCGGGGGGTAGACTCATATAAAGTAATGTAATCATCTGGTTTTAGCCAGGTTTCTGTCAAACAGAGCACATCTAGGTTTTGATCTGTGATCATATCATTTACAAAAAGCACTTTAGTAGAAAGGGGTCTAATTATTCAATAAGTCAAGCTTTATCATGTGTTTATCTGTATTATATCTGTTTTTTATTTGTTGAATATCAATACAATTTTTACCCTTAAATTGATTTGGATATTTTTTGTATTTGCTAGTTCGGGGAACAGACACAGTCTCTATAGTATGATATCTAGGTGTAGAAGTCTCTATGTGCTGATAATTAACTGATTTCTGTGACGTGAGGGGGCTAGCAGACGATCGGTTTAGCCAGTCTTTCCTGACCTGGGCCCCAGTTAGTCAAGTACAAACTCTAAGACTATGTGCCATATTTCTAGAGCAAAAAGCAGCACCGCCCCTGGAGGGATGAAGACCATCTCTTTTCAACAGGTCAAGTCTACCCCAAAAAGTCATCCAATTGTCTATGAAACTATGTCTATGATTGAAACTAAATGTTATTTAGCGGGCACCACTTAGACATCCAGCTACTGAGTGACAACAGAAAGATATTTTGTTCCCCCTGACCCTTTAAGGCAGAGTTTGCTTGGGTAAATGGAGAGAGAAGAAGCGAGTGGTAGGTGTGAGTGTTTGGCTGCTCTTTCTGTTATACTGATGCTTCTGATTAAAGAAAGAAACTTAAATTATCCCCCTGGTAACCAATGTTTCCTCTAATTTTTTTTCTTGCTAAGCAAAACTTTTCTCTATTGTTGCTTCCATCGCTGCCACCATGTTGTGAAGAAAATACTTTGTTTGGCCTTCCAAAAGAGGACACGACTAGAAATCAGTGGTTAAGTTGTATTTACAACACTGTTCCAGAACAGTTCAACCCAAATATTCAGATGTGTGCAGTGCATAACCGTCTGTATGGTACTTTGATGTAGCGGATCAGCTCATGGGGAAATATGAATAATTAACCATAACTAGTTATAATTAACTATTCATATTTTAGATCCACTGTAGATATTTAGCTGACCACTCAGGGTCAACCGTCTTGTCAATTCTAAGAACGTTAATTTCCTGGTTAAAGGAAATAACTTTCTTACTGTACAATTCTATAAGTTTGTAACGTAAATCTGCATGATTATTGACTCCGGTTATGAGTAAACAATGAACACGTCAAGTGTGATACAAGTAAGGTTTTATTAACTACATAAAAACTTAAACTAGTCTAACATACTACATAAACACATAAAGCCGGTCTAACATACACATACACACACACACACATACAGTTGGTATAGGAAAGGGTTAAAGTTTAGCACTAAAGAAAGAGACATAAGGAATGACATTTATGGAACCATTTTGCATATTCAGCAGATCTAAAACCTGAGGGAAAACGTCAGATTCTTAGTTCAAACAAACCTTGTAAAAAGGTGTAACTGATACTTAATGCATCAATTAAATCGACTAAGTTTGATACTTGCGTATGTCTGAAAAAGATTCCTGATGCAATCTTAAGGCCCCAAGATCTTGCTGAAGTTGGTTGATGAAAAAGAGCTAGTTTGAGTCAGAATCACTTGATGAATGAAAAGGACTAGGCCGGAGCCTGGCACGAGCTTTGGTATCCTGGAGCGTTTCCTCACATTTTCTTAGCTTCTGGCCGAACCACCGAACAGGGCGGGTCACATGGAGTGTGGCCTTTTAAAGCCTGCAGAGATTCACGCCTCTCAAGATGAGTTCGTCCAATGAGGAAGGCTGAAATCCCAAGCGGGAGGTTGGAAATACTGAGGATTTTTATGACTCTTTGTCTGTAAGCATGGTATTTTGCATATGTAATTCGCTGGAGTGTTGAGGCACAAATTAGTACCGATTCTTAGAACATCAATATGTTGCAGAGGTATCAGCATGTAATATGCACTCTCAGTTAGATCATCCGAAGACGAATTCATAGATACTAGACATGGTAGAGTTACTTATATGAATGAGTGGTTTATCGTAAGCATGAATAAAAATAGTCTATAATACAACAGATTAAATACAACACAGCAATAATATACACAATGGCCTGAAGAAAATGGGTGTTCATTCAAAGAAGGTTTTCCTATGAATTAATTAGTAGAACAGTCCATTTCTCGTGTGCATTTGTACCCCTTGTTTCTGGAGAAAGCAGAATGAGAGCCGGCTCGCATTCCACAAGGTTGTAAATGTATCGGGTTACCATGAAACCAGGGTCTTGTTCGGCGTCCTGGGGTGTTACAAAGTATTTGTGAAATCTAGCTAACAAAATATATATTGTGTGTTGGAGTGGTCCAGACGCTACATTGATGTCATACACCGATCGGTCTGCACATGCAAACAAAACCAAAACCTAGATATTTTAGGCAATATAGAAATCCTGGCCAGGACACGTCCTGGGAAAATGACACGTATGGTCACCCTAGCTTTCATATTTAAAGGATTTGCCACTGATGATTCAAACGCGAGTTTTGAGCAGTGTAGAGTAGTGCTTGTTTGTCATTTCTTCGATCACAATTGCAGACATGGTTTTATGTCCCCACTGGATACAACAAATGCCTCGTTTATAATGGGTTTTACTGTTTTTGTCTCGTCGCTTCGGCTGGGACACGGCATCACAGTATGGTAAGAGGCATAACATTTCGGTCATACGCTTGAGGTATTCGGCCTTTCACAATGCACTAGATCACTGGCCAATCAGAGCACACCTCGCTTTTCAGATCAATGAGCTTTGTAAAAATTTACGCGTTTCAGAAAGGCGGGGCATAGAGGAGAAACAATAATGTACAGTATGTGGAAAATAATGTTTTTTTTTAACCTTAAACTGCATAAACACATTTCACTACACCAAATACACAAAATAATGTTCTTTTTAGCAACATCATATGACCCCTTTAATGTTATGGTCACAACAGACAGATGTTTGTGCTAATTGTGTTCAGAGTTTTGAAAATGTGATTAAAGAATGGACAAAGGGATGTTAGCAACTGAAAAAAAATGCCTTGACAAAAGGGCATTTTGGGCATCAAGGTGGAAAGTGGCAGGTGCTCAAGCACCCACCGCACCCCCCTCTGCACGTGCCTGCCTAACAGGGCAATACAGTTAAGCTGAAATACACAGTGATATACAGTAATATTGTGACTTACCAGTTCTCATTCCGAAAAAGCCTGACAATAGATGCCACAGTTCTCTAACTCAGAATGGACTGGACCCTTTGTCCAGCCTCTCTAAAGGACAAGCCATGATTGATGACATGGTCAATAATTGTTGCCCGAATTTTATTTGAAACTTGAGCTCTATTTTGTCCTCTTGCAGCGGCTCCTCCACCACGCATACAATCTCCTCTTCCTTGGGCCGCTCTGCCATATCCTTTTAATCTCCTTCCATGCCTTTGGCCTCTTTGATCCATGCTTGCAAGTAACAATACAGAGGTGGTATCTTTTATGGATGGATGAGGACTGATTACTGCTTGAAGTGTTGTGCAAATTAGTTTAACACAGGTGCATTATGCAAGTACTTTCTATCAGCTGTGAATATATGTTTTCCTTTTGTTCAACCCAGTGAATCCAATATAGTTTGGGGTCTTTCAATGAGATCTGTGATGACTGTTTTGACAAAGGGTGTGAAAAATGTGTGAAACAAATGAAAAAGTGTTTAGGCATTTGCAAGAGAAGATTTCTGCTGTGCTAAGAATGTGATGAAGATCAAGTGGATACTAGTTTCATTTAGTGTGTCTTAGCAAATGAGAAAAACTGTAATTTCATAGTAAATATTCTGCTAAGATTTTATATTTCAATATAATTCCTGCAAAAATGGGCAGAGTTTGCCATTTTCTGATTTGAATGTGCTTTTATCAGTTTTGAAAGCAATGTGCTTAAAATGTATAGAGTTTTGCAGGTTGTGGAGTATGAATGACAAAATTACATTTTGTCAAATGTGGTCAGTGAATGCATTTTGTGTGAAAGCAATGAACAATTATTCACAGTTTGGTCCGCATAGACTTTTGTAATGCTGAATGTGTGAACAGTTTTGAAAATGTGGCTTCAGTATTGAACAATGCTTGTTAGCTATAGAAAAAAAATTTAAGTATGAATGCGATCCGGACATCATCCGCCATGTTGACGTTATCAAGTGACCTATGACGTTATTACCTACGACAAGAGCAACAACTTGTGCTTATTATAACAGATATGACCAACAGATTTAATCCATATGTAAAAAAAAAAATGATGTTGATAACATTTCCTCATTTTGTGGTCTTGTTGAAGAAAATCGTTATCTCTTGAAATATGTTATTAATTTCATTTTATGTGCAACATTTTTCATCCACAAGAAAAAGTGGCTTAAATGTTTTCTTCTTTTTCTTATTGAATTTAACTATCTTGTTTCATCCCTCTGGCTTCTAAAGCCAGATGCATAAATGCATTAAGATGAATTATTCAAAGATATGTAACCTTGTCATTGTGCTTTTTTTCTCTGTAAATAATATCATTTGATGAACGCAAACCCATGATATATATATATTTTTTGTCATTATGATTTGTTATTGTTAGATTCAACCATCTTTCCCTGATCTTATATGTAATTATAAGTTCGGCAATATTAATAAAAAAAGATGTGAGCGACAGGTGCACTATCACCTCATAGCATCACTAACTCAACAACCCTACCTAGTACGGTTTTCCTCAGCATTTGCAATGTTTGCAATATCTGCACAAAGGAGATGTCGGGCAGCTGCTCGAAGATCTTGCCTTTGGAGAAGACTGTTGACTTTATACTTGAAAATGTAAGTATTACTCCTCAAAAATTAAGATTACCCCAGAATGAATTGCATTGCTACAGCCACCCCAACACTTATGCACAATAAAAATGATAAATGCTAACTAACGATTAATTATATTACTTTTGTTTTGTTTTTACTGAAAAAGATATGTTTTAGTAAAACAAGCAAAATGTCATTTTTGTCATATGACATACTACACATGAATATACACTAGTTAGACAAATGCAGTCGATGAGAGTACATACATTTTCAGTCAAGCAATGAATTAATGCATGAATTAATAAATTATTTATATTTTATTTACTGAAAATAATAGGATGAATAAAAGTAAGCATCACAATAAATAAATCCATATACAATTCAACAAAAGATTAAACAAGGCTTTATTCAAACTTATTATTCTAACAATCATGTATTTACAGGTGGTGAACCCCACATCCATTTCAACACAGCTGTGCCAATTCTGTGGCTTTATTTTGATGAAGTAGCCGACCACCATGCCCACCTTCACCTGTCTTTGCCATCCATCATGACCCTCATTGCTGCAGTCAGATTGGAATCTGATCATGGATGGGAAAGAGCCTTACGGAACCATGTATAGCTCGTTTCAACAACAAGCACTCCTGTGCATGAAACATAGTAGAGTTTGGCATGCTGAAAACATGTTGAAAACATGCTGGCGTTGTATTTTCTTCAAGGCCTTAAAGGTGAGCCCTGCTTTCGTGCCTGAGGTTGTTGCGTGCTGCGTGCAATCTCAGTCTTCTCAATGAGGACATCGAGGATGAGGAAGACCATGATGACGCCCACTGAACTGATAAGCAAAAGGTTGCTGGTTCGCAACCACCAGTGTGACCTTAAGCAAGGCTCTTTTTTCCAGGTTGCTCCAGGGGATTGAGGGTCCCTGTAATAAGAGCACTGTAAGTCCCTTTGGATAAAAGCTTCATGACATTATTTCATTATGCTTTTGAAGCTTCTGAAAGTCAGGCTCTATTGAATTAACAGAAACTAGCAGGACAAACTCGACCAAAATCACATCTTTAGTGTCTTTTCGTCTTTTGCTTGATGCTCTCACTGGCTCTGGGCTCACTGAGGAGTGAGAGGCTACAGTAACATCTGGACCAGATGAGGCAACAAGGGCTGGTGGATTGATGCAGGGTCTCATAGCACTAGACCAGGGGTGCCCAAACTCGGTCCTGGATTTTAACAGCACAATGTAAATTAATTTCTGTATTAGAAATAACAAAATTATCTTACTTTATAATTTTGTTTCAGCTTTTCCCCTTTTTTATTATTATCATTAAAGGGGTCATATGATGCAATTTCAAATTTTCCTTTCTCTTTGGTGTGTTACAAGCTGTTAAGCGTGCATAGATAAGATCCCTAAAGTTGCAAAGACTAAAGTCTCAAACCCAAAGAGATATTCTTTATAAAATTAAGACTTGTTCACGCCCTCTTAAAACGCCTCGATTAAACACGCCCCCACATGTCTACGTCACTGTGTGGGAAGATTTGCATAACACCGCCCAAATGTTCATGCAGAGAAAGAAGGCGTAACTTTTATTCTCGCTGTAGTATTGTTGTTGTCACCGCCATGTCGTGGAGACACTGTGTGTTTCACTGTGAAAGCGAAACTACTTTGTTTGGCATTCCAAAAGAGGACGATATCCATTTCACCGTGGACGAAGCGGAGTCCATCCCGGGGCTCATCACATGTGGTTGCCGCAAGCCTGCTGGCCACTCCTTCATTGAATCCGCCGGCCACACTGTTGTCAAGCCCACCAGCCGCCCTTACGCTAGCCCTCCGGCCTCCGGTCATTCAAGCCCGCCGGCTGCGCCGTTCTCAAGCCCATCGTGTGTGACGCTGTGTGTTTCGTTGTGAAAGCGAAATTACTTTGTTTGGCCTTCCAAAAGAGGACACAACTAGAAATCAGTGGTTAAGTTGTATTTACAGCACTGTTCCAGAACAGTTCAGTCCAAATATTCAGATGTGTGCAGCGCATTTTATGGAGGACTGTTTCCTGAACCTGCCGAGTAGCCTACAATGCGTCTGTGCATAAAGGCTGTTTCTATAAAGTGGGGCAGTTCCTACTTTGCAAGGACAGTCTGGCGCTTCTGACTCACAGCCTGTAAGTAAATTTTTCATATTTAAAGAATTTGCCACTGACGATTCAAACGCGAGTTTTGAGCAGTGTAGAGTAGAGCTTGTTTGTCGTTTCTCCGATCACAAATGCAGACATGGTTTTATGTTTACGCGCCGTGATACGCAATGCATAAAAAGACAGTTTAAGTCATTATAATCAGTAATTATGTCCCCACTGGATGCAACAAATGCCTTGTTTGTAATGGGTTTTATTGGTGTTGTCTCATCGCGCCAGGACACAGAATCACAGTATGGTAAGGGGCGTAGCATTTCCGTCACACGCTTTTGGTATTCAGCCAATCACAATACACTGGATAGCTGGCCAATCAGCGTACACCTCGCTTTTCATAACGATGAGCTTTGTAAAAATCGATGCGTTTCAGAAAGGCGGGGCCTTTGTGTGGAAAATAAGGTTTTTTGAACCTTAAACCACATAAACACATTACATTACACCAAATACACAACAAAATGTTTTTTTTAGCAATGTCATATGACGCCCGGGGCATAGAGGAGAAACAATAATGTACATTATGTGGAAAATAATGTGTTTTTTTAACCTTAAACCACATAAACACATTACATTACACCAAATACACAACAAAATGTTTTTTTTAGCAATGTCATATGACGCCTTTAATGCCGCTGTCACCTTGACTTGCAGGTTCTGCCCCACCACAAAAGATCTGCAGCAAAGGCACAGAAATCAAGAATAATAAAAGTGCTGTAATAGCTCTCATTGAAATTACAATAATTAAAATAAACTACAACTTAAGATTTAAAAAGATGTTTTATTCATTTCTGTAGTATACTCACTCAAAGCCTTTGATGGCAGCATTCCTTCATCAGACACTCTGCACCGGATATGTAAACATGTGTCTCATCTGTCCCTGTAACATCCAGTTACCTCTGTGATTTATGTGATCAATACTACATTTACATGTTGAGGTAGTTGCTGATGCATTCACTCGCTTTTATTTAGCAGAAATGCTCAATTTATCAACAGTACTAAAGGACAAATGAAATAGATAACTTATCTAATGTAAGCAGTGTTGACAAATCTACTACATAATAGTGCACATACATCACTCACTCAGATGTCTGATTCATGTTGTGATGTGCTCATCTGCAATACTTATCAAATATTTTCCTGTCAGATGTTAAAAGACATGTAGTAAGTGTCTTAAAGATGAATATGGTTTATGTAAATCCACTTTGGAGACGTATGTGTGCTTACTGGAGCTCCCATGATAATAAAACATTTTTTACAGCAAAACCCCAAATATACGATACTATTAACATCTTTACACCTTCATCAATTTAACAGTTTGTCAAGTCAAATCAGCTTTATTTACATAGCGCTTTATACAATACAGATTTTGTCAAAGCAGCTTCACAGTGTCAAAGGGAAAATACTTTGTTTACTCAACAGTAGTTCAACCAATTTTAACACAAGGAACCATGTTTCTGATTTATAATACTCATATTTGAAAGCACCCTAGTTGTTGTTCTCCGCCATGTTTGATTGTGACGTATCCTCTCCTGTGGCCACAGCTGTGTGTTGCTTGGAAACACACAACAGTTCTGCCGTAGCTTTGATTGGAACTATTTTCATCAGCAAAACAGTCAATATTGTATCTAAAATGTAAGTCACTTAATTCTGACTACTATTGTATAAAATCAGTGTCACATTGCAATCGTGCTGATATTCGTGCTGATATTGCTTACCTGCGTCATATATTATACATATCTTTTTTTTTATATCGCAGTATGCATCTATAACTTTATGTACTTTCTTTGTGCTATTGTGCTCATTTGTTTTGATTTCTGCATGTCTCCCTCTCACTCAGACAGGCTGCGCGAGCCTCATGGCATGACATAAATACATTATCAGTCACAGTTTACATTGAATGCAATAAAATCAGAATCATTCTCACGCAAACATTTTTGGTGGCCAGGTTTCAATGCTTCCCTTGTTATTTTTGTTATTGACATTTTAATCAGGCTTCTCTCTCTCAAACACTCTCTCACTTGCCCCATTAAAAAATCTACTTGTCCCAGACAAGCGTTAATCGAGCCCTGTGGTTCCCCCATGGTTTACATTGGCCCTACACATATTACAAATTGCAAACTTTGTGTCTTCTTCACTCACAGTGAAGAACTTCCACACCGACGTCATGTTTACATGTGGATGTGAGCATAACTGTGACGTCAAAGCGGACCAGCTTGGAATCGGCAGGATGTGAGGCTGACTGTCCGGTCACAAGTCTGGGCCGATTACATGGAAAATCGGCTGTTTCAGGTCCCTGGCCAGTCGATCGGTGCATCACTAGTTGGAAATTTGGAGGAGCATTCGTAAGACCCATCTGCATAACCTTGAGATGACATAATACACTGCCGGTATTGAATGCAGTTTTCTCCCTATCTTTAGTGTCTAGCTCAACTTGCCGGTATCCACTGGACAAATCCATTGTGCTAAACCAATGTGCACCTGCAAAGCTGTCTAAAGCATCTGATAGTCGTGGTAAAGGGTAGGAGTCTTTTACAGTGATTGGATTAAGCTTTCTCAAATCAATGTAGAACCTATAACTGCCATCTCTATTTTTCAATAAGATGACAAGAGAAGCCCAGGGGCTACAACCTTCCTGCTGAACTTGCATGTCTATCTCAGCTCGAATTTGTGGTGATGTTTTGTAAGCCCTCTGCCTATTAGGCTGCGCATCCCCAGTACAGATGGTGTGCTTGACCAAATCGGTAAGACCATAGACAAACTCATTTGCACTGAAAACATCTGAGTATTTGGAAATCAGAGACTCTAGCTGGGTTTGTTCTTCTGTTTCCAATGCAAACTGACTGAGGTCAACTTTGGGTTTTGGACGTGGGCTCAATTTGAGTCTGTATCTGAGCTACTGTTGGTTCCAGCATTATTAGGGTGACCATACGTGTAATTTTTAAGGGACATGTCCTGGCCAGGATTTTTATATTGCTTAAAATAACCAGGTTTTGTCTGTTTGCCCAGCGCAGACCGATCAGTATGAAAACAGGAAAACAAAGCCAAATATAGAAATCCTGGCCAGGATGTGTCCCGTAAAAATGGCACAGACGGCCACCCTAAGCATTATGTGTTCTTCACCTGGTTGAGAGTCTAAGAATGAAACTCGCTTAGCCTGGTGCCACAGGGAACATGGCAATCCTCATTTATTGGATTCATAGCTCGAACACAAGACACACCTGTTTTTACAGAGGTTACTGTACATGCTACAAAAAGATCTGGTACTGACTGCATTTTAGGTTCTAGGAATCCAACATAATTGCATGTCAACTCTTTTTCCCCAATATTGGACTGATTTTGTGCCAAAATGTTCATCTCTGACCTGGCAGGGATCAGAATGGGCACTAAAGTCACAGCACTACTCCTAAGAGGGACTATTTTCTGCGAATACAAGAGAGGAACAGTCCAGTTCCACAATTTTATATGACTCTCTCTGAAGACAATTCCAGTGTGATGTTTGCTAAGAAAATCCCACCCAAAGATAACTGGCTGTGTAGCATTCCTAAAAACCTGAACATCATGTGAGAACACTTCCTCACCCAGCCTACAGTTATAGTAATAGGCAACATACACTGATTTTGCCAAGAGAAAGGATTTCTGAATAGGCTTTTTTTGTGAGAGAGGAATTGACATTCTCAGTTTTTCACTGATCAAAGATATTTCTGAACCTGTGTCTACAGTACAAATGCTCGTATAGAAATGTGCTCAATTATAGCAAAAACATAAGGTGTGGGAATGGCAGGAATTTCCAGTTCAGTTTGTTTGGGCCCACTCATAGGCTCAGCAGATACCTGGCCCATAGTACCTGCTACCAGCCATTTCCGTGAAGATGAACATCCTCATCAACGAAACTGACATGATGATCACCAGACGAGGGTAGATGGTCAGTAGAAGATCGTAGGCAATATCCCTCACCAGAGAATTTATTGGAGGGCCATTCTGTCTTATGACGATCCTGATAATGGGAAGTGTGATGTAAGCAATGATCTCGATGATCAGAGGTTGGACTGCCATAATGGGGGATGGGGGTCGAGCTGACACATTGGTTACAATGTAGAGAAGTAAGGCTGGTATGTTAAGCAGCATAATGTGGAGACATTTTTCTTCTGTTTTAAATATTCTTCATAATCTATTTGACTGCAGTGAAATTGAGACCATCGGGGTTCTGTATGTTAATGAGTATATTAAAGAGTGGGTTACCATCTCACAGCAAGAACTGGCAAATTCAGTGCAGTCCATGAGGATGAGATGCACTGCAAGTACTTAAAGCAGCAGATACTCACTGCTACGTACATCATAGTTTATGTTTTAGAGTGAACTCCCCAATAGCATCCATCCAGAATTCAAAAATGTTACTGTCTAGTTACTATGTGAGAACCAGTGACATTTTGGTGTCCATTATGCCAACATCATGTTTGAACCTGGGCACAAACACAGGCTAGACATGAACTTTAGCACAGGAGAAGATTATCAGTGTAAATGACTTTTGGTAACACTTAACATTTTTCCCTCAAACTCCTAATTTGCTGCTTACTGATAGTAAGTAAGGTAGTTGTTGTTGTAGTTACTGTTTGTTTAGGTCTTGGGCCGGGTTAAGGGATCTAGAATATGGTTATGCAGAATAAGGCATTAATATGTGCTTTATAAGTACTAATAAACAGCCAATTTGCTTGTAATCATTCAGTGTTGTTGCCCCTAAATTATCAAACTCTCTTCCCAGATCACTCTGTCTTGCCAATAGCCTGTCTGGATTCAAATCACTGCTCAAAGCTTTCTTAAATTAACTTCTGTTTATTCTGTCTTATATTGTCTTATCTATATATTACTCTCTGGATGTCTGATGTTCTCTTTACTTTCTGTATTATTGTTTGATGTTAGCTTCACATTTCTGATGTTTATTGTAAAGTGTCCTTGAGCCCTGGAAAGGCGCTATATAAATAAAACGTACTATTATTATTATAAGTATGCTAATAAGCAACTAGGTAATAGTGTACAGCGTTCCCTAATCTAAAGTGTTATCTGACTTTTTAACAGCCACATGAATATGGGCTGCTTGGTAATTTAAATTAACTTCTGTTTATTCTGTCTTATATTGTCTTATCTATATATTACTCTCTGGATGTCTGATGTTCTCTTTACTTTCTGTATTATTGTTTGATGTTAGCTTCACATTTCTGATGTTTATTGTAAAGTGTCCTTGAGCCCTGGAAAGGCGCTATATAAATAAAACGTACTATTATTATTATAAGTATGCTAATAAGCAACTAGGTAATAGTGTACAGCGTTCCCTAATCTAAAGTGTTATCTGACTTTTTAACAGCCACATGAATATGGGCTGCTTGGTAAATTTTTTTCTATCCTATAATGGAATGAAAAACAAGTAACATATTAGAGGAATAGTTCACACAAAAATGAAAATTCTGTCATTAATTACTCACCCTCATGTCGTTCCAAACCCGTAAGACCGTTCCTCTTCGGAACATAAAATAAAATATTTTTGATGAAATCCAAGAGCTTTCTGACCCTGCATAGACAGCAACGGAAATGTTCACCTCCATCCTCCCCACCACCACCAGGTCAGTCCCGGTCCATACATCAGGGGGTAGGCCCCGCCTTCATCTTTAGGCAGGAACAGCAAGTATCTGCAACCCTCTGGATTCGGACTATGGATGGGGCGTACGCCAAAGAACTTCATCATATCATCTATTTGCAACCAATTTGCATACTACTTAAATCGTATTCAGACATTCTCTTGCCTCCCGAGTCTTTCTGGTAGAACTACCATGTTCAAGGCCCAGAAAAGTAGTAAGAACATTGATAAAATAGTCCATGTGACATCAGTGGTTCAACCTTTTTATTTAATTTATTTTATAAAATTGTATGAAGCTACAATACTTTGTGCACAAAGAAAAAAAAACGACTTTATTCAACAATTTTTTCTCTTCCGTGTCAGTCTTTGTCGTGCATTCACAAGAGTACCACGACGCATACGTATGCATTCCTCTGCTTGCAAACAAGGCGCAGCACATTCGGGCTCTACTGCGTCAGCAGCACCACACGCATGCGTGGTAACATTGTTGAGTCATTATTTTTTTTTCTTTGTGCACAAAAATTATTCTCGTAGTTTCATAAAATTAAGGTTGAACCACTGATGTCACATGGAATATTTTATCGATGTCCTTCCTTACTACATTTCTGGGCCTTGTGTCAGGGATCTGGAGGGAGGACTCAAATGCAGAGTGAGTGTTAACATTTATTAGATAAACTGCTGACTGGACAAGAGATGGTGAGGAGTGGACACAGTTCATACAGCAGGCAGGGGTTCGACAAGTGGTCAGACAGGCTGGGAGGGAGGCCGTTGTGTCCAGCCCAGGTGGACAGTTGGCCCTAGAGGAGAAGAGGCTGTGCAGATGGAGTCCGGAGGTTGGCAGCGGTGGCCTGCCAGGAACACGAAGCCCGGCCACCCAACACTCACGGCCCCTCAGAAACTGCACAGGCCTAGCTGCGTGGCAGACCCAGGGAGAAGACCAGCAGCTCAGCCTGCAGGACAGGACAGGACAGGACAGCAGACAGACAGACAAGAAACTTAAAACAAACTCAACAAACAATCTGGCAGGGAGAACTCAGGAACACGACTAATAGAAGCGCTAGCAAACACGCAAGTAGGAACAATATAAAGGGGCAAAGAGCATGAGGAACAGGTGAGAACAACCAGACAAATGAGGACTAAATAAGGGGGCGTGGTAATGGGAAACAAGGGGGCAGGACAAGAGGAGCACATGGCAGACAACAACAAAGACAAAGCCATGTGCTCAGACACAAAACAAACATAGAAACATGAAACAAAGACAACACAGACAGGGCAGAATCCTGACACCTTGAACATGGTAGTTACGTTGCTGTCTATGCAGGGTCAGAAAGCGCTCGGATTTTATCTTAATGTGTGTTCCAAAGATGAATGAAGGTCTTACGGGTTTGGAATGACATGAGGGTGAGTAATTAAAACAGCCGACTATGAAATAAAATAAATTGGACAAAACACAGACATAGATGTAAGTGCATATAGCCAGGGATATTTCACTGCATTTATATTGGCTCTGAAATACAGTGGCTACATCTCATAAAATAAAGCAGCTCTTCACTTACTGCTTGCATAAAATAGATTGAACAGTTGTAATATAGTGTGAAAAAAGCTAGTTTGGATTCTCCACACAGGCTGTGGCTGAAACATCTGGCCTGGGGAACATTATCAGATACTCACTGAGCCCTCCATAATGAAAGGCATTATCTGTTGATCACAACATGTTCTGGATAGAGGGACAGCGCCTACACATACCCCATCTCTCAGGGTGTCTTAGCAACTGGGATTGCATCCAAGTCACATGACAGATTAAAAAAAAGACAGTGGGGAGATGTCATTCGTCCAGTCAAACTCAACTCCACAGCTTGAAAATCAGAATCTTCTTTAAATATTTGAAACAATTTGAGGATTTTCAAGGTTTTCCATTAATTCTCTTAAGCTCCTTACTGTCAACATTTGCAATGTAACAGCAATGTGTACTTGGTCTTGACTTTGTTCAGCACTATGACATGTAATGTGAGAAGAAATAGTTATGTATTTATGTATTTAAATTTATTATAACAGTATTTGTGTATTTGCTATTCTGATTTTAATTCATGGCAAATTAAAATTTTTACTTTTTACTGTGATTTTACTCCTAATAATTCTAAAAGTAGACTTATTCTTTATACAAAAATATAATTTATTTCTAAATATTTTATTATTTATTTTTTTAGGGTGATGTTTTGTCTGGACATGTTTTTGTGAGGCATTTGCATTATAAAAGAGTTGCTTTTTGACTGCAAAAACATTTTAATTTTAACTACTAGAGAGTTTTCAGAATCTGTATGATATTTCATATTTCACAGACAATGCTGAGCATGGCTTTGTGTCATTAAAAATGTAAACTCTTATTATTGTCAGTAACTGTCCACTCAGGCAAATTAACATTATGAAGTCAGCTGGAATGAGAGGTTATGACTCAGCATTAACTTTCCTATTGCTCACCTCCCACAGCATGTGTTGCCCCATCCCAGTTCACAGGAACACACCAGGACTAGGTACAGAGAGGAGAAACTGTGGAGACAGCACCAGTGCTCTGGCCAAAGGTCATGTTATAAGCAGATGGTTGACTCCCAACTCTTTTTAACTTTATTAAACTACTTTAATCATTGTCATCAAAGTGATGAGTCAATATACAATGACAGGCACCAAGCAGTGAAAGGGGCGCTCACCTTTTTAAATGTCTGTAACGCAGTGGATGCTGACTCCTGAATAAGACCATTGTCTGCATGCTAAGAATAGATGAATCAGCAGGAGCTGCACAGGGACAGCTTGTTGGGACATATTGTTCAGATTTTTTTATCAGGATTGTTTAACACTCTTATCTCATTTTGATGTTCACAGAATTACAAAGAGCTGCCAAACAGCTGCTGTTTTGTCTTCAATTGAATTTGCAGTCATCAAGAAAACCCTCCTGGAAATATTATAATTGACTAAGAAGTTTGTTTTGGCTTAGGAGAGCTGATTTACTGCTTTGCAGTTGCAGATTATTCATGTTGTTCTCTCAAAGTCAAAATACAAAAGCGTCCACTGTGAATTAATAAAGATTTTTATATGATACATGTCCTGGAACTCAGGGAGTTTCAAGCCATGATGAATGCTGACTATAGACCAGACCAAGCAGGATAGCTACAAGAACATTAGCCCGCACAACAGGGGTTCTTTACAAACAAGAAGTGAGGCTTTAATTATACATTCATGGGTGTACAGTACAAAGCATGTGACAATTTAATCAAATGTGATGAAACACAAAGAGACCTCACCTGAAAGCTCAGTCAGTAGAAGATGTAACATTGTAAAATTTACAGCATAAAGGAACAGAAGACAGTAAGTTTCCAAGCATACTTGTATATTTTTCTTGTACTTCCATATCGAGATACTTAGTGAATCTTTTGCAATTATACCGTGCTAAATTGATTACGGTCATGTTGTGAGTTTAATCTATTTAATAAGAAATTCAGTTGATTTTTCCAACAGCCTTATAATAACAATGCACAGATTGTCTACAAAATTTGGAAGTTAGAAAGCCATTTTCATTCAATAATAATAATGGACACAAGGCTTCAACATCATAATTATTCAGTAAAATGACAAAATTCCCAGTTGCCCAGAAGATGGAAGAACCAAGTGCCTTCAAAAAAGAAGCCTTCCGGCACTTTGATGAAAGCCATTCGGTTTAAAGTGGTGATTTATGGGCAAGAGGACAGAGATATTTGGGGAAAAAAGTTACATCAGTACGATTTGCTAATACTAATGTTTTTATCTACTCCGAAAAGGTTTGACAGGTCATAAAAACTTTTCACAAATACCAAAAGCTAGTGAGTGGCCTTACTTTCTGCTACCTAAAAAGGCATCTGCCTTCTAAGGTTGCATGCTAATTATCATATAACCTAATGACTGATTTCGATTAATAAAATAGGCAGAAACTCTTCACAACACAGAAATAACACTCCACACAGAAGACTTGACTCGACTCATTGATTGACATTAGTATTTTGCTAAGCTAACAGTGTAATACTCTAATAATCACATAAATACATAGCACTTAAAATATTTATTTAAATGGTAAAATACTACATTTATTTACACTGAACTACTTTCTGGATATACTTTTCATGATTTTGCTTTAGCTGCCATTTTGGATTTATTTTCCCAATGAACTCATCTAAGTTAATTCTGGACCTCCATTATTGTGATGGAATAATTGAGCTAAAACTAGGTTTATAGTTTAGCTAAACTAGACATTTTTAGTCCCCCAAGGGTAACTCGTGCCGCATCAGAAATGCTTTGGGAACACCTCTGCGTGACCGTGTCCTGAAGCATGAAATCAGTTGGAACGGCGAGACATCATGGGTGGAGCGACGTATAGAGACCAGGAAGCTTAAAACCGCATTCGAAAAAAAAGCATTAGCTTCTGTGTCTTCAGCAAACACTGTGTGTTTGTCAGTCTGAAATTGATGTTGTTTGTCAATGCCAGTGCACAATCACAACAATATAAGGTGAGCAAGAAAAACAGGTAGCACTTTAGATCACACAATCGTTGTGTTGTTTGTTTGGGAGCGGAACACACACAGTCAGCTCTCGAGGGGCTGGCTGTGTGCATCACGCTCCTGATGCGAATGGTCTGCTCCCGCGGGGAACACTTTGAGGAGTGTGTCCATGTTTGCGGTTCGGGTCCCGCTGTTGCCGAGCCACAGTGGCAATTGAGATTGTGGGAATCGCACATGGATCTAGCAGAGGGGTTGGAGTCAGGCCTCACCCTTTCTCCGCCTTCACCCACGGGATCAAGTGCTCTCTCTCAGGGTTTGGAAGCCCTCTCTGTGGTCTCTTCCCCCTCAGATTTGCTTGATGCTGCAGTTATCTTCCTCAGAGGAGGTTGATGTTGTTAGCATTGATACAGAAGATCTCTCAATCTCTTGCATATGAGCAGACTGCATTTTAGATTGTGTGTTTCTCCCTGGCCTCGCGACATCATCGTCTGATTTGAGATACAACTCTGAGATGTGCCACATGCAGAAGTTTTCGGATGATACTGCTATTGTGGCGTGCATCAGGGATGGACAGGAGAGGGAGTACAGAAGCCTAGTAGATTACTTTGTGATTTGGTCCAGAGCCAACTACCTGCAGATGAACACCTCTAAGACTAAAGAGATGGTGGTAGACTTCCAGAGGCCCAGGCCTCACCCACAACCTGTTTACATAGAGGGGAACATTGTGGAGGTGGTCAGGTCTTACATGAACCTGGGGCTGCTGGTGGACAGAAAACATTGATGCCATCTATAGAAAAGGGCAAAGCAGGCTCTATTTTCTGAGGAGGCTGAGGTCCTTCAACATCTGCCAGAAACTACTGCTGATGCTTTACCAGCCTGTTGTTGCCAGAGTCCTCTTCTACTCCATGGTATGCTGGGGCTGCTGCTCCAAGAAGAGGGACACCATGCAGCTAGACAGGCTGGTGAGGAAGGTTGGCTTTGTGGCAGGCACAGAGCTAGACCAGCTGGTATCGGTGGCAGAGAGGAGGACCTTGAACAAACTGCTGGCCATTATGGATAATCCCCATCACCCTCTGCACAACACCTTCATAAGGCAGAGGAGCCTGTTTAGTGGCAGATTGCTGTCACTTACCTGTTCCACAAACAGGCTGAGGAGATCATTTGTCCCCCAGGCCATCCGGCTGTACAATGCCTCCAATAGAAGGAGTGGTTGAACAGACCTTTGGGCATGACTGGCTTATCTAGGATTTTCAGGAATGCTGATTACTGGATATATTAGCCTTCTAGCACAGCTTCCCATGCTCAGTTAATTTGCACAGTTTATTTGAAACGTAATGCACCTTATCTCTAACATTGCATTTTTTGTATGTTTATATATTTATTTTGGATATTTGCAAATCGTATAGCTACTGGATGCCTAAATTTCCCTCTGGGATCAATAAAGTATTCATCATGGGTGGGGATACTCGCAATTTATGTGTGGTTTGTTTGGGAGTAGAGCACACACAGTCAGCTCTTGAGGGGGGCTGGCTGTTTTCTTTCACAAAATGTCCCAATGTGTACAAGTGTGCACTATCCGGAATGTTTAGCTTTGCTCCTGTTGGCGTTTCTTCTCAAGGGAAGAAAGTCTTATGCCATATAGAATCAAGTAGCTCGGATCTCGCTTTTCCGAGGTGCAATACGGGTCTGCAACAAAATAATGCCGGGGGGAATCTTTGAGCAGACGGAAGATTCCCTTTATCTCTCTCTTTCCTCTGACCACGTGCAAACGTATTAATGTGTTTACAAGCTATTATTCACAATGTTTAAATTGCATATATCATTATAATATTCAGCTTAAAGTCCAGACCGTGTTTCACTTGTCTGGTTATTTGGCTGCATTTAATTCTGAGGGATTAAATGATGAAATAGTCATCTGGCTTTGAGAACTTCAGATGTCTATATTAATTTAGCAGAGGGATTGGAGACAGTCCTCACCCTTTCTGTCACAGTTATGTTCAGTTTATCTTAGTTATCGTGGACTTTTAGTTTGTTTTCTTTCCTCACGTTCCCTTGACCTAGTTTCGTCTCGTCATTATCCTAGTCTGATAATTGATCCTTGTTGGTCTGTTTATTTAAGTTGCTCCCTTTCTGTTGATCACTTGTCTGACAACAATCCCTTTGTTGACGAGACGTCAACATTACGTGTGTGTCAAGCCTCCCCTCTGTTTGGAATTACCTTATGTGGAATTATTAAAGACTATTTACCTTCATATTTGTCTTTGTGCATCTTCATTGACACCACAGTTGCAACATTTTCTCTTCTTTCACCCTATAAATACAGCACTCTCTATGAGCACAAAGCACGCTCTGCGGTTTCTTCCCTCTAGAGCAGGGATGGCGAACGTCCTGGAGAGCCGCATCCCTGCAGAGTTTAGCTTCAACCCTAATCAAACACACCTGAACAAGCTAATCAAGGTCTGAAGGGTTATTAGGAAGCTACAGGCAAGTGAGTTTTAATTAGGGTTGAAGCTGAACTCTGCAGGGCTGTGGCTCTCCAGGACTGGAGTTTGCCACCCCTGCTCTAGAGTGAGAGCACGGTGCTGCACCTCTCTTCCTCCAAGGAGGTTGATGTGGTCAGCACATCGCTGAAGAAGAGGTTGAGGACTCATCACCTCAATCCATTGCATATGGGGAGTTGGTGGAGGTTGTAAGTCGTGCTGTAGCCAGGATAAACATTGATTGGCCAGCCGAGAAGCAGGATGTTCATCTTAAGAATAAATTGGATGGACACTTCCTGTGTGCTAAATCACAAACTCCACATCGGGACCTACTGGTTTTTACACCGAGGTGTTGAGATCATGGGTTAACCCATTTTCAGTCCAGCTCTTCAGCCCTTATGTAGAATTGTTCTAACATGAGAGGGCTGAATGAGCAGGGCTATAGGGTGATACCAAAGATGGGACAGATGCTTGCGAGCTATCTGTTCCCCAATACAGCATCATCTCTAAAGCCCCCTACATTCACCACAGAGGGAGCAGCCCCTGCCGCGTTCCAGCTCCTCATATCGGTTGAGTAAGAAGTTCTGATTCCAGTGGCATCAGATTTCTGAGGGCAGGTCCCTCTGGGGAAGAGCGGTTTACACCTCGTTATACAGAAACCCATCTCTCCTCAGTGCCTTCAGGAGGCCGGTATGTAAACCCTGCCCCCTCTGGTGCGTTGGGCCACTGCAGTTCTCAGTGTCCAGCCGGAAACATGGCGGCAATGGGAGGCTCACATCCTCTGAGGAGGTTATAAAGCAGCCAGTTCGGTTTGACCCTGCCGGTCATCCGCTTCAGGGCACCGAGGTGATTGCTCAAGAGACCAGTCTCGAGAGACTGCGGTTCACAAGCAGTTCAAACCTCATTATATGGTGCACATTTCTCCTTAGTGCCGCTACCTCTGGTGCATCGGGGAACAGCTTTCACCAGCGAGTCCAGCTCACAGTATCAGCCTGGAAATGTTGTGGCTCTGGGAGGCTTGCAACTTCCAAGGGGGCTATCAGAGCACCCAGTTTGGTTGATCCCTGCTGTTCATCTGCTTCAGGGCACCGGACTGACCACTCCAAATATAATGGCATCGAGATGTCGTTCTCGCTCACACGAAAGAGCTGGGGTTAAGGCAGAATGCCAAGAAGAGTGTGCTTTCTGCAGTACAGAGAACCACTATTCTTGGTGTTGTATGGGTTTCAACAATGATACAGGCACATTTGTCTCCTGCTAGTAATGTATGATCCCCACAGCCGTAATCAGTGTGAAGCTAGGTCAGTCACTCACTGTAAAACAGTTCCAGAGACTGTTGGGTCTGATCGCATCAGCGTCCAACGTGGTATCTTTTGGCCTGCTGCACATGAGACCTTTGCATTGGTGGCTCGGGACCAAGGGATTTTCCATGGGGGACAACCCATTTCACATGATCAAGGTCACATGGTGATGCCTTCATGCCTTAGTCATGTGAAAGAAGCCTTTTTTCTGTCTCAAGGCCTTGTGTTGGGAGCTCCTTGTCGTTGCATATGCTTACGATGGATGCACCCCTAATGGGCTGGGAAGCCATCATGAGCAGACATCCTGCTGAGGCAGGGGCTGAGGCCCGTGGAATAGACGATCCACTCCGATGTGGTGGAGCAGACAGTGGACTTGTGTTCATGAGAGACTTCACACTATCCACTCTGGTTCTCCCTCTCACATCTAGCTCCTCTCGGACTGGATACCATGATACAGACACTGGTTGAGGCTGCGTCTGTACACCTTTTCCCTGACTGCTCTGCTCCCGGGAGTCCTGGACAGAGTCCAGGATGGGGTCCATCTATTTCTAGTAGACAAATTCTGGCAGCCCGAGATTGGCTCTCGGACCTAGTGTCCCTCCTCGACGGCTCTCCCTGGGAGATTCCAATCAGGAGGGACCATCTGACTCATTCAGGGGATGGAATCGTTTATCCCTACCTGGAATTATGGGTTTGGCCCATGTGGGTGCCCAACTCATAGAATAGACTAAACTGAGGTTGTTGAGACCATACTCCACTCCAGAGCTCCTTCCACAAGGAAAATTTACATTTTGAAGTGGGTTGTGTTCACTTCATGTTGCAGAAATTGTCAGCTGGTCCCAGTTAACTGCCCAGTCGGTTCAGTTCTGGAGTTCCTTCAGGGATGGTTCTCTGCAGGGTTGACCCTCCTTCACCTTAGGGGCGTACATTGCAGCTATAGCTGCTTACCACACCCCTTTGGGTGGTCAGTAATTGGGAAGAAACCTGTTGGTAACATGTTTCCTTCGTGGTGCTTTGAGGCTTTCTGTTCTCCCCTGTTCAGGGATCCGGACCGAAGTATGGCGGTTTCTAAGCTTTTCTCGGGTTTTCCCTGCAAGATGTGTGTGATGGTCCTTTCTGCTCACATTTGTTACATTTTACAATTTAGATTTGTACATTTAAATTTACACTAGATTTCACACTAGACAGACATGTGTCAGCATGGCGGAGTGGGTATTAAACTCTGATTCAGGGGACACAACTGTGTGATTGTTATTATTGATGTTGGTACTTTGTTGTGCAGTTTTACCTGTATTGCCCAAAACAAATTTCCCTCTTGAGGGACAAATAAAGTAAAGATTGATTGATTGATTGATTGCCATTTCCAAAGTTTTTCTGATGCAACGTGAGTTCCATGAAGGGAAACATCTCTAGGTTTATGTATGGTTCCCCCAGGGGAATGAGACATTGCGTCTCCCTGCCATACTTCCTGCCTCCCTTTGAGCACCTTGCTTCAACCTATCAGAAGCGAATGCTGTTTGTTTCGTATGCGCTTTTAAGCTTCCTGGTCTCGACGTGACCCCACCTGTGATGTCTCGACATTCCATCGGACTGATTTCACACATGTTTCAGGACACGGTCATGAAGAGGCATTCCCAAAGGGTTTCTGACACTTGGGGTGACCATGGTTACATACATAACCTAGAGACGTCAATTTAGTTGCCTACCTTTTGCAACAGCCTTCAATTTGGAAGTGAATGTGCACTGGTCAAAAGTTTGATATAATGAAGTTTTTTTTTTAGCTTTTTTTTTAAAGAAGTCTCTGACAATAATATTGTTAAATATTATTACCTAAAACAGGTATATTTCTATTTGAATATATTTTAAAATGTAATTTATTTCCTGTGATAGCAAGGCTGAATTTTCATATTAAAATGATTTCTGAAGGATCATACGACAAAATTTCAGCTTTATAATTAAATTACATTTTAAAATATATTCAAAATATATTTTTTAATTGGAATACTATTTAAAAATATTACTGTTTTTACTGTATTTTTGATTAAATAAAAGACACCTTTAGTTTTTTAAGTTAAAAAACTTGAAAAATAAAAAATAAAAATAAATAAATCCAAACTTTGACTGGTATAGAGTCTAAAATGCAGTTTAAATAGGAAGGTAAATGAGTTTTAGGGCAGAGCAATGGCAGAGCTGCCATCTCATGACTGGTCAATGTTAACTCTTTACAGTGACTGTCATGTTGGTGGCTAAGAACAGAAAGAAAATTTTTTTTTGTGTTAGTGCAATTCCAGATGAGAGATATTTCTGAAAAAAATTATATATATATATATATATCTAGCGTAGCGTTAGTTCTGGCAGGTCACATTACTCAAGCTTGCATCAGCTGACTCTCAGCTGATCCCC
This sequence comes from Sinocyclocheilus grahami, assembly GCF_001515645.1. Classification (NCBI taxonomy): domain Eukaryota; kingdom Metazoa; phylum Chordata; class Actinopteri; order Cypriniformes; family Cyprinidae; genus Sinocyclocheilus; species Sinocyclocheilus grahami. Next base: position 281,300 of record NW_015505746.1, read on the forward strand.
GTCAACCTATGGGAATACGACACCTATCTAAGCATTAGGTGCGTTCGACTTCATGCGGCGCCGCGCAAACCGATCGGCGGCTGACTTGAAGCAGTGCATGCCGGTTAGAAATTTTGTCCGACTTGAACCGGCGCCGACGCTACGTCACTGTCACGTGTGGCATCAAAGTACCACAATATCGTTACGAGAACAGGCTGACTCAGCCGGTGCAGTTTCTCCAGAGCAGCTGCAGGAGCGCTGATGAAGACACAGCTGTTTCACGATTGGCCAAATTCACCACATGACAACAATGACGTGTGTTTGTAACATCTTCAAATCCAATACTGCTCATAATTCTGTGTTTTTAGAACATTAAAAGCTTTTTTACTGTAGTCACAATGTTATCTTGAGTCACATTTATCATGAAAGCATATATACCCCCACTTTATTAGTATTTAAATAGTATATATTTACGTTGAACTTTATTCTTGAACAGATGGCGCTGAATTAAGCAGTATATAAAAAGTGTTTCTGTTGCTCATGAAAACGTTTCTGAAAGGTCTGTGTATTTGACAAATATTGCATTTAATTCACTTCATCTGTGATAGAGTACGCAATCACCACGTGAGCGTCACTAACGGGAGCAGAAAGTGTCCGGCTTGACGGCTCCATTTTCAACTCCGCCCCCGACTGCAAGCGGCTACTCTCGTTGACTGCCGTCTGTAGCGGTGCTTCAAGTCGAATGCACCTATTCATATATAAGGTCCCTCAGTATTATCAGCCGTTTTCGCATTGCTCAATAGCTAATTACCCTCCTCCATCCCCAACTCCTCCTCTGTCAGCCAGGATTCAGCCTTCTGATTATCCTTTGAATCAGACTAATTCTAAAATGTGTACATAACATTATTGAACTTTAACGATATCTGCAATACATTTCTGTTGGTTCTGTTCTGTTTACCCTGGGGGTGTTATCGCTGCTCTCCCTGCTCTCATCCATGCTAAGCTGCATGGATGCGCAGGGAGTTCTTGCCCAGAACAGAACCATACCGCCAATCCAAACTGTATGCTAATTGTCAATCATCTTTGACGATAGTGGTCCTGACAGAAATATATATATATATATTTAATTTCCGACAACTTTGAGAAAAGAATTCTGCCATCTATGTGAAAAGAACCAGTCTACTTGTAAGTGAGATGGCATGCTGGATGTGTAGAAGCAGTGACAAGTCACAATTAGCTTCAGTCACATCTCAACACCACTGACAGTGGTGCACCTCATGGCCACCTGCCCTGTCTTCGGCCTGGATCTGAAGGCAAGAGAAGGAAGGCAAAAGTGACAATGATTTGAAAGAAGCTTTTTTTTCATTTAAAAAATAGAAAGAAAGAAAGAAAGAATCCCAAATCACTTCAAACTATTTGCCCGATCTAAAATAATTTCTTCTCACCACTGCACAGCACATTCAAGAAAATGAAAACTTAAACATTCTGGAAAATAACGTCTGTCTGACCTTCTATTTTATGCAGTCTTTCATTCTTCTCAAAGTTCTCATACTCCTGATGACTAAGGCTAAAGTGTCAGAGACATTACAGGATTACAATGAAGGTCTTTTTTCGATCATTTTAAATTCATGCTCCATTTTCATTTAATGTTCAATTTCCAGGATGTCCATGATGTCTCCAGAATGTCGACGTCAGCATCTACGAACGCAAGAAAGAGTGTGTAGAGAACTTACAGTATATACTCTGGGTGTCGAGTGATAATTGGCTAGATCTAAATGTCATGTATGACGTAACATTAAAGGGATAGTTCACCCAAAAATGAAAATTTGATGTTTATCTGCTTACCCCCAGGGCATCCAAGATGTAGGTGACTTTGTTTCTTCAGTAGAACACAAACGGAGATTTTTAACTCAAACCATTGCAGTCTGTCAGTCGTATAATGTAAGTGGATGGGAATCACGGCTTTAAGAGTCATAAAACATACACAAACAAAACCAAATTAAACCCTGCGGCTCGTGACGATACATTGATGTGTAAAGACACAAAACGATCGGTCTGTGCAAGAAACTGAACAGTATTTATATCGTTTTTTACCTCTGATTTTCACCGCAATGTCTGAACTGTCCTGAGCGTGTTCGCGTCTTCTTCTTCTTCTTGCTTTATGGCAGATCGCAGACTTATAAGTGCTTTACCGCCACCTATCTCTCAAATGGACCATTGACACTCCTAATTGAGATTGTAAATAGAGTGTCAATGGTCCATTTGAGAGATAGGTGGTGGTAGTCAGATGATGGCAGGCGAGTGTCAGATTATTTAATTTAGGATTTTGCTATGCCTTTAAGAAGCAAGCGTACAAAAGGGACAGTGAAAAGACTTGGATAATCAGGATTATAATACCTGGCCTAGAATTGAATACCTGCAAGCAGTTTTTGAATAGAATAGATATTTTTAAATTGCGAATTTCGTGATTATAGTCTAGGATGGAACAAACAGTCATGATTAGAATAGAGAAAACAGGAATTTGAAACGTAAAACTAAACGTCATGAACAGAGACCAAGCGAAGGTATTAGCTTTATGAGTAGAGGGAACAACGCCTTTGGTGATGTAATGTCTGGTGGAATTTAGCAAATCGTTAAGGGAGATATCTAATTTAGCAGGATTTCGGATAAGGTTGGGCAGGGTGTGTGTGTTTGATCCGGGTTGGCTGTTGGGCATAGACATCTGAAAGCCTGTAAACGAAAACGAGAAAGCGCATCCGCTATAGCATTGCAGTGACTGGGAATATGTTCAGCTTTGATCATAAAATTATGAATGACTGATTCTCAAATCAAAATTAGCATGATCGAAAGGCAAGCAGATCTCCCTTTATTAATAATAGCGACCGTGGCTTCGTTATCGCAAAACAAAATAATGCGTTTGCACGACCATGCCGAACCCCAGAGAACGCTGGCTACTATGGGATATAATTCATGAATAGCGGACGATATGGAACCTGAAGCTAAGTCAGTAAAATCAATTGGCCAATTTTCAGCAAACCATTGCCCTTGAAAGAACCCCCAAAAACCAATGGATGGGGCAGCATCGGTGTAAAGTTCTAGTTCGATACACGATTCAGGAACATCATTGTAAAAAAAAGAGATACCGTTCCATTTATTTAACAGTTGAGTCCAAAACCTGAGGTCAGACAAGCACCCTTCGTCTAAGTGAACCAGATTGCTTAAGTTGGGCACGGAGTGAGCTAAGGTTAGCAAATGAGAAATAAATGTCTTGCCATGGGGAATGATACTCATGGCAAAATTGAGATGCCCGAGTAGAGAAAGCACATCATGTTTAGATACGGCTCATGAAGCAATAAAAGACTCGATGAACGACCGAATTCTGAGAAGTTTTACATTTGGGAGAGAGGCTTGCATTTTATCCGTATCGAGTAAAATGCCCAGGAATTCGAGAGAGGTTGAAGGTCCCAATGTTTTCTCTTTAGACAGTGGAATGCCAACATCTCCAAAAATCTGTTTAAGCGTCTCGAGAGTTAATGTTTGGGAAGATGGAAAATCGATCAGCAAAAAATCATCTAGCAAATCTAAAACAAAAGGGAGCTTACAGACATTCAATAGGATCCAACACAGAGCTTCTGATAGACAATTAAAGATGTGGGGACTACAACCGAATATAAGTTTAACTGCGAAGTAGAATTTTGAATTCCATTTGATGCCAAAAAGAGCCCAATCTGAAGGATGGATAGTAATAATTTTGAATGCATCCGTAATGTCGGCTTTGGCTAGCCAAGCACCCTGACCTGCTAATTTAATTAGCTGAATGGCATTATTGACCGAATCGTAATGCAAAGAGAAAGGTTCTAGTGGAAAACATTCATTGACACTTGCTGTATTATTAGAATTAGGAGAGGACATGTAGGAGAGGACATGTCGAAAATTAACCGCTTTTTTCCGCGAGTAGCAATTCCGAGCGAATTAACGCAAAAAGGACTAAATGGAGGAGAAGAGAAGGGGCATATCACATAGCCTTTATTGACTTCTTTCTCTAGCAGAGCGAAAACCACATCTGGCTCAGCTAGAGCTGATTGCAATTTTTTTGCTACAAAAGAAGTAGAGAGAGAGGAAAGGACTCCCACCCGAAACCCTTGAGACGGACCAGTGATTAGGTAATCGACGAAAGATGGATCTGGGTGAGAAGAGAGATAGCATAATAGTACTGGAACATAAATTGGGGTAGAGGGGTGACCACTCAGAAATTTTTCTGAGTAGGGGCTTTCCCTCGAGATGCAGGCCTGAATGGATGTGATTTCGGGTGTGGGTCCTTGCAAAAGCTACAAACATGAGCAACTTTGCATTGGGGAAAAGAACACACAGATTCATTAAAGTTATTGCATGGGGAAAGCCATTAAATTCCAAAATAGGACAGTCTTTAGCATCTAATGGCACGCTTACTTTTTCAGCACCATGGACAGTGGGCAGAACTCTGCAAACGTATGCTTTAGGGCAAAAAGGTGCCGAGTGACCGTGAGAGCTACATATAGCAGCACAAAGCAAGATTATCTGACCGCCAAAATGATGTACTCACAGTTCAGTCTCTGTAACTGACCAGTCTAATCTTGTGTTAAAGAGTGTAATAAAAGAAGCAGACTTCGCTGAGAAGGATTTGTGATACTCGTAAAATAATGTACGCCCATAGCGTTGATTAAAATCTGTCATCATAGTCAAGTAAAGATCCGATTCCTCCCTTCGATTAGGAAAAACGTGACATAAAATGTCTCTGTACAATACTGAAGGCGATAACAATTTTGGCAAATGAGAGGTTTTACTGCAGTCTAGGATCTGACGTTTTGAGGAAAACTGCCACGTCACCACTGTCAACCATTTGCCATTCGGCTGCAAACAAAGGGAGCAGCAGTGAAGCTAAGTTAATGTCCTTACCTTGGATGATGCTTGATCTTAGCTGAGGGAACACAATAACTGCGGCAGGCGACACGAAACGCCTACCGAAAACTTGTGCTGGAACTTCGGTTGAAAGATTGAAATGGGATGTCATAGGTGGAGCAGTTACATCTTGAGATGAAGTGTGGGTCGATTGCTGAGTTGGTGCCAGCATTGCCGAAAATGTAGAAGGAGCACTCGTAAGGTCACTAAATCCAGAGAGATGAGAAACTGCCAGGAGGGAGCCTGTAGAGTTTGTAGGCAGAGTTATCTCTGAAGTGCAACCAGCAAATGCGTTCTCAAAGATAGCCATTCTAGATTCAAGACTTTAACAGTATCTGAAAGGCCTTTAACGGCCTGAATGAGCTGAATGTTAACATCAGCAGCACCATTATTAGACGAGGGCGGCAAAGTCTGCATGGATAGCGTAGGTCTTTTCACTGGATGAGGTGAAGATGACTTAGCAGACCGCTTCCTACCAGCTTGTTTGGGCTGAACTGGCGGTCCTGGGGTTGACTGGGCAGCGTCTGCAGGTAAATCGGATAGGGTTCCCAATGTGTTGTAGGCCAGTTGGAGCAAATCTTCTTTTGACAATCCTTGTTTGATGGGAATACCGGCAGCCTGAAGAATACTAGTAATTTTCTCAGAAGACCACTGAGCCCATGGGGAGTCACGACATTGAATACGAGTGCTATGCCGTACAGTTCCAGATCCTCTGAACTGTCTGCGGATGGAGCATCCACTCCCCTGAGAGGACATTGCTCCTTGATAGCATGTCCGCTCCTTGGTTCAATTTAAATCGGATTAGCACATGGTGTCCTTTCAGGACTGGCAGGAAGAACTGACAGGCTCGACATACTGCTAGCATCTTCAGGCAGTTGATGTGGAAGCCTTTTTCCGCTTTCGACCAGTGGCCAAAAGTCGGGATGCCCTCACACAGTGCCCCCCAACATGAGTTGGAGGCGTCTGTCGTGACAACTGTCCTTCTGCAAACCATCCCCATGGCCACACCCTGTTCCATCCAGCGGGAGTTCTTCCAGGGGACCAGGGCTGTTAAACAGGCCTGACTCACCCTTCTCTGCAGGCGTCCGTTACGCCACTCCTGGGATGAAACCCGTGGTTTCAACCAGCGCTGAAGGGGGCGCATACAAAACAGACCCAACTGTAGTGCTGGCGATGCCGCCGCCATGAGGCCCAGCATCCTTAAAAACGCATTGAGAGGGCAAGTGGTAACAATCTCGAAGGAGGTCACCAGCCCCCGTATGGCCAGAGCCCGTTCCAGCGTGACTACAGCTCTCATTTGGGCTGAGTTGAAATTTGTTCCCAGGAACGATATGCGCTGGCTGGGGAACAATGAGCTCTTGGCAAAACTGACCCTGAGTCCCAGGCACTCCAGGTGGCTGAGGAGGAGGATCCTGTGTGATATTAATTCTGCCTCTGACTGGGCCAGAACGAGCCAGTCATCGAGGTAGTTGAGAATGCGGATTCCTATCTGTTTCAGAGGGGAGAGAGTCACATCCATACACTTCGAAAAAGTGCAGGGGGGCCAGTATACATCCAGCGAAAAGAACCAGTCTCCTGAGCAAATTCGCGCGAGGATCCGTTTCAGCATAGTCATCCTGAACGACCCTTTCATGAGGGCATGATTCAGGTGTCTGAGATCGAGGATGGGCCGGAAGCCACCATCCTTTTTGGGGACGAGGAAGTAGCGGCTGTGGAAGCCTGACTCGCTCTGAGCTGGGGGAACAGTTTCTACGGCTCCTATCGCCAGCAAATTCATTCAAGTGCGTCTTTGCTCTAAGCTGAGGTGGGAACCACGCAGCTGAATCGCGGGGTATTCCAGCGAAATGCAGTGAATAACCTCGTTTTATTATCTCCAACACCCAGATTGGCACTACAGGGATGGCCCGACAGGCCTCAGCCAGTGTGACAAGGGGTTGGATTAAACTGAGAGGCTGGTCGCCGTATGGGGACCCCACACTCAGAAGAGGAAATTTACTTTCCCTGAAAATGCTTTCAAAAAATGCTTCGCTAGACTTAATGCTCTCATAGCAGTGCAGTCAGCCCCCATGCGAGCAGCCTCAGCGTGGGAGACACTCCTTAAGTGTGACACGGATCGAAGTGCAGCGGGGAGAGCGAGTATGCAGGCACAGTGCCGGCATGAGATCGGTCAACCCGGTTGCTTATTCCCTGACTCCACTGTTTCCCTCTCCAAGGCTCGCTGAGAGAGGAGAAACGGGAGAGCGGGGCTGCCTTCAGTGAAGGCCATCCGCGAGTGGAGAAGGGCGAGACTCATGCTTTCAATGAGAGCATTCCGTCTCAGTGAGCGAGCAGTCTCTGCGTGGGGGCTGCCCAAACAGGTGACGTACTCACTGCCCTTCTGCATCGTGCAAGATTCCCTGCACAAGCCCCACTCGCAGCATGACATTTGCAACAACGTCGCTAGAATTGGCTCTTTTAGGGCTTACCTGCTAGAAATAAGCTCTTTCAGTATCGCCGGATGGCGGCAGGGGAACAAGACCGGAACTGCTGCAATGCTGAGGCACGAAGAGAGCTGAGCAGGGAGGTCTCAATCCAGCTGCGATGATTGTCAATGGCGAGCAGGCTTTCAGGATCAGCGATGAGCGTAGAGTCGTCGCTGAAGGAGAAGAAATCTGAGAATCCTGTGGTGAACGCCCGCTTATATAGCCAGATGCCCCGCCCATTCTGGCGGGCTTCGTCGCCATAGGCTCGTGCAGCTCCGCTGCCTAGCCATTGGTTCATTTTTTAATGCACTGCACGAACCAATGGCTGTGCAGTTTCACTGCGTGAATGAAAAAAGGCTTCAGTTCAGGAGAAAAAAGTTTTTTTCCCATATGCATCTAGCAAGACGCAGTATGAGTGTAGTATCGAAAGGGAACTGATATTGTGACAGCCTTAATCTATATATAGAGATCAGTGAGTGGAAATCAAGTCATTGGAGGAAGCGCTATGTTGGACTGGTATTTTGGCCTGAAGTGACAGTTTAAAGTTAAAATGCCTTAATGATGGATTTGTTATTTATAAACATGCAGCTTTTCACTTCACAAGATGTTAACTGATAGACTGGAGTCTTGTGGATTACTACTTGTGTATTATTGTGATGGTTTTATCAGCCGTTTGGACTCTCATTCTGATGCAGAGGATCCATTGGAAAGCAAGTGATGAAATTCTACATTTCTTCAAATCTGTTTCAATGAAGAAACAAACTCATCTACATATTGGATGGTATAAATACTAAGTGATAGAAAATAATTTATTTTATTTTACTCTTTTTTTTTTTTTTTAGGCTACATCCGTTGTTATGTTTCTGACTTTAATGTGAGACAGATATTCATTAATATGATCAATTTGACTGCACTGACAGTATCGGACGAGAACAAAACTTGAACTGAATTGAGCTGGATGATGACTATTGTCTTCTGCAGAGCTTCCCAACTCGGAGGTTTGAGTTTCCAACTGTCGGTGTACTGGAAAGAGGCAGAAAATGCCCCCAATACTACCTGGCAACCCTCCTGTTCTTGTTTCTGCAGTAGAATTCCACATAGCTTCGGGCCTATGCTTGGGAATTAGTTGTTGCCCTATTTTCAGAAACCCAGAAAACAGAAACAGTACCCATATTTACCCCATTTTTTCAGTCTTACATCATACGCTTTTGGCTCAGATAAAAATACTATCATGTACCCATGGCAAGGTTATGTCATTGTTCTGTTGAAACTAAAGTGACCATAGCAGAGGAAGGATATTGCAAGGGCAGCTCTTTGTGCATATACCTTCTATTCTTTGGTTCAGATTTCAGATTTCAGCATCTTCTAAGGCAACTCAACATGCTGTGCCACCATAGTAATAAAACCATCCCAATACATTCCTGCAAACTTGCACAATGCATGCCTCTAGAGACACGTTTGACTTCAGGAGGTAAACAAGAGTGACAAGATCAAAGCCATTGAGCTTTTGTGCATAAAAAAAGCGGTGAAGGGTTTAGAAGATGACAAATGTGACCCTGTCTGTGAAATCCAGGCTCAAAATTTTATTATGAGATAACAAGCATCAACGTTTGATTTCAACCAAGTCAATATTAAAGATAATCAATCAAGTCAATATTAAAGATATAAAGGTTATATTGTCACAGAATGTTCTACATCTTTATGAAGGATGATTTTATGTAGAAAACAGCAAATCACAAAAAATGACTTTAGCTGGGTTTTCACAGGCAGGGTCATACATGTGAAAAATATCAAGTCAATATTAAAGATATAAAGGTTATATTGTCACAGAATGTTCTACATCTTTATGAAGGATGATTTTATGTAGAAAACAGCAAATCACAAAAAATGACTTTAGCTGGGTTTTCACAGGCAGGGTCATACATGTGAAAAATCCCTTTACACTGATAAGAAATCTATCAAGCTTTCTCTTTCGGTTTTCCATATTTCTGTCTAGTTACATCACTGATGCTCCTTGAAATTAAATGGAAGAATGTCAAGCAAGCACATTTAAAGAAAAACAGCTGGCATCAGATATCTTTTAAGCATGTGCTTTAGATCTGAGGTGGTTCTTGTTTGCAGGAATAAATATGATTAATTTGGCCAATGCTGAAAGAAACTGGCCCCTGAGAGCAGAGCTGCTCCTTCTGTTGCCCTGCAGGAAGATAACTTCATTTTTATTGACCTCTAATGAGTTTCTATGTCCTACTCCAATGAGTCACAGGTCTATCACTCCTTTAGAAGTGTAATTTTAAAGGTGGCCAGCCAACATGTTTGCTTTTCTGATTAATCACTCTTGTGCATAGTTCACGAGTTCACACTTACAGTACATATAATTAGCTGAAGTATAGTAATGCGTATTTGGCGTGCTGTCCAGGGAAGGGCTCCGAGCTTGAGAATGGCCCGAACCCCCCACCCCCGTATAAGTGTATTTAGAACTCGAAGTGAGGAGATGGGGCGGTGGAGGGATGCTGATAAACCGTCAATGGATAGAAGTTAGTCTGCTGTATTTATACCTCTTGGTGTTGATCAACTTGAGTGTTCTCCTCTTTTGTTTATTAGGCTAATTATCTGACGTGCTCCTCCCGAACTTTGTTAATAAAACATAATTTGTTTACAATGAATGACACTAATGACAAATCATTTAAAAGTAAAATACATCACACAGTTGCCTTCTGTTGTCTTTAGTTCTTTCATTAAAGATCAACTGTATTGTACTGTACTCAATTTGAAAAATAAAATCTTTTCCAAAAGACAACGAACCTCATTTTGCCTTTCACAGGTCCAGACAACACCATTTCATGCAATGGAGGCAGAGAAATCAAAGAATAATTGACCAGGACTGGTCCATTTATTAAGGAAAAGGCTGTAGCATGTCTGTTTGAATAACTATTAGGTTTTTATTGACTCAAGGAGAAAGCCGAGCTCCTTCTGCTTCGGTTCTATAATGCATGAATTCCACCGAGATTGAGATTAAATCTATTCAGTTGACTTTGATTCATGGAATGTAATTTTTGAGGCAATTCCTATTCTGTGATATTCCTTTAATGGGTTCAGTTTCCTAGGATGGAACATTCTCCTGGAATGTCACACAGATCAGTGGTTTTCAACTGGTTTTGCTTCATGACCTCAATTTTAAATTGGATCAAGTGGCAACCCAATGCAGTATCACAACTGCTGACTCTGTTTAATTTATAACTGTTGCTGGTCGTATTGTGAGTGATTCATTGTTTTTTTATTAACCAACTAAAAAGCTTACTTATAAAGCTTTTTTAAGGACTCTAAGGTATCAACGTAATATTTTGCAACACTTTAATTTGTTTACTTGATTATCCATACAGAACTTTTTTTTCTGAAAAATCATGTTAATATGGAAGTATCAAATATCATAAACACTTATTTGTACATCTTTCAATCATCATTGCATTGCTTTGCATTGTACATTCACTGGCCACTTCATTAGGTACACCTGTTCAACTGCTTGCTAACACAAATATCTAATCAGCCAATCACATGCATTTAGGCATGTAGACATGGTCAACACAATCTGCTGAAGTTCTGTGGGCGAAAATGCTTGGTTGATGCCAGAGGTCAGAGGAGAATCGCCAGACTGGTTTGAGCTGATAGAAAGGCAACAGTAATGCCTGTTTCACACCGCAAGTTTGACCTTCGCATCAGCTTCACATCAGCATAACTACAATATCACTGCAGCCGCAAACTCAATTGCTACCATGCATGCCAGAAAAAAAAGTGCTGCTCACGCACCACTCATGTGGTGTGAAACCGGCCTAATTCAAATAACCACTCGTTATTACCACGGTATGCAGAAGAGCATCTCTGAACACACAACACATCGAACCTTGAAGCAGATGGGCTACAGCAGAAGAAGACCACACCAGTGCCACTCCTGTCAGCTAAGAACAGGAAACCGAAGCTACAGTTTGTACAACATAAAACCATGGATCTATCCTATTTTATATCAATAGTTCAGGATGGTGGTGGTGTAATGGTGTGAGGGATATTTTCTTGGCACACTTTGGGCCTCTTAGTACCAAATGAGCCACAGCCTTCCTGAGTATTGTTGCTGACGATGACTTTATGACCACAGTGTACCCATCTTGTGATAGCTACTTCCAGTTGTCATCAAACAGATAGGAACAGAACAGGTAAGTCACAGTACTTAGGAGTTTATTCAGGATAACCAGTAATGGAGAATCAAAGACAGGCAATAGGTGAGTAAATAGCATACAGAGCTAAAGTATTGCAACTCCTTGTTCAAGCTCTTGTTCTGTCCAGGCTAGACTATTGCAATGCTCTCTTGGCAGGTCTTCCAGCCAGTTCTATCAAACCTTTACAATTAATCTAGAATGCGGCAGCAAGATTCATTTTTAATGAGACAAAAATAATGCACGTCACACCTCTGTTTATCAATTTGCACTGGCTACCAATAGCTGCTCGCATAAAATTCAAGGCATTGATGTTTGCCTTCAAAACCACCACTGGCTCTGCACCCCTTTACCTAAATTCATTACTTCAGACTTATGTGCCCTCTAGAAGCTTGCGTTCTGCAAGTGAATGTCGCTTTATTGAGCTATCCCAAAGAAGCACAAAACCATTTTTACGGACTTTTAAATTAAATGTTCCCTCCTGGTGGAATGACCTGCCCAACTTAATCCGAGCAGCTGAGTCCTTTGCCATCTTCAAGAATCGGCTAAAATCACATCTCTTCCATCTTTATCTGACCCTCTAACTCTAGCACTCTCTATTCTAATTCTATTCTTTAAAAAAAAACTTGTCCCTTTTAGACTTGACCTCTATTCATTTGCTGGTTATTTTCTTAAAAAAAACGAACTATTGCTTTCAAATCTTTTTGTATTATATCTGTTTTCTTTTCATTTATTATACAATTAACAAAAGAAAAAAGACCTCTAACACTAGCTTGCTCTATTCTTTTTCTATTTTATCTGTTTTCTTTGTATTTATTATATTATTTAAAGAAACCTTGCTACGTGTACTGCGTTAAGCTGAGATTTGTTATAGCACTTGTATATCATTGCTCTATTGTTGATTTTGATTGCTTCCATTGTCCTCATTTGTAAGTCGCTTTGGATAAAAGTGTCTGCTAAATGACTAAATGTAAATGTAAACTTAGCTTGGTGTAAAGAGACTATTCTCTTTGGCAGGGAAGAGAATGGATGGTTTCCTGAAGAAAGCAATGATGATGAAGGTAGATCCATTAGATCAGGTAAGTCCACACAATTCGAGTCAGGTAAGATTCATTGTCGTAACATTGAGACCAGATGCTGACTGAGTGGAGAGAAGGTGCTTATAAAGGTGCGCTAATTGTGTTATGACAGGTGCAGTGGGTTAGAACTCAAGTTATTATGATATTCTTATTGTGGTGGAAGGGTCTAGCATTATAGGTGTATCCGTGACCGTACCCCTTCCCCCACGGGCAGCTCCCGACGCCTGCATATGAGAGCGAGGACGGCCATGACTTCTGGGTGCAGGATGATCATGATGAAGATTGTGAAAGTCTGTTAAAAGAGTAGGATCTAGGATGTCATCACGTGCAACCCAGGACCTTTCTTTGGGACCGTAACTGTCCCAGTCAACAAGATATTCCAAGTGGCTGCCTCTCCGCCAGGAGTCTAGTTTGGTGTTGATCTTGTAGATCGTTTGTTCTTCAGTGATGTCCGGAGGAGGAGGCACGCCCAGTTTGCTAGACCCTGCGGAAGAAGGGACCAGAGGATTAGTGAAGTGTTTAAGCAGTGAGACATGAAAAGTGTGATGCGATAGTGAGCAGGGAGGTGTAGGCGATAAGTGACTTTGTTTATCTGCCGCTGGATGGTGAACAGACCTATGAACCGGGGACTCAGCTTGTGACTAAGCAGACTGAGATGAATGTCCTGGGTAGAGAGCCAGACCTTGCCACCGGGCTGAAACAGGGGAGCTGTTGTTCGTCTGGCGTCCGCTTGAGTCTTGTGTCTCCAAACTGCCTGTTGCAGGAGTACATGAGTCCCACACCCTCTTGCTTTCACAGAACCAGTGGTCCACAGCTGGAACTTCCAAAGGTTCACCTGTCCAGGGAAACAGAGGTGATTGGAATCCGAATATACATTGAAAAGGTGGAATTTTGCCTCAAAGAATTCTGGGCATACTCGGCCCATGGTAGGAAATGGTCCGAGCTGTGTTGGTTCTCTTGGCAGTAGGTGCGTAGGTACCTCCCAAATGCTTGGATTTTGCACTCAGTCAGGCCGTTGGATTGTGGGTGATTGGGAGATTTCTCTAGCCATGTTGGGCCACCAATACAGATTTTGGATAAGTGAGAAGGTTTACTGGCTGCCTGGATTTTCTGATCCCGGAGACGAGTAAACGGAGTCCAGAAGGGATAGATGTAGAGAAGATGGTACAGAGGTTTTTCCCTCTAGTCCTCCCAGCGGAGCAGACTCACATTGGGTCGCGATTTGGATTTGATCATTCAAGGACCACTGAATGGGATTAACAAAGATGGCTGAAGGGAGTATGGGTTCTGGAGTGGATATCTGTTGGTCCGGTTGGTGAATCCTGGAGAGGGCATGTTCTTAGACCCAGGTTTGTTTGTGACTGTGAAATTGAATCTGGTAAAGAATAAAGCTCAGCGAGCTTGGCGGGGATTGAGACATTTGGGTTCACATACATACTCCAAGTTACATTGGTCAGTAATTACTTAGAAAGGATAAGCAGCTCCCTCCAGCCAATGTGTCCATTCCTCCAGCACTATCTTAATAGCGAGCAGTTCTCTGTTGCCGATGTCGTAATTTGCTCTGCTGTTGCTCTGCTGGGGAAAGTGTTTTGGAGAAATAAGCACATGGGTGGAGAAGGGGAGGCTCTCCCTTGCGATGACTTCAATGGTGAAAGGGAGTTGGGGATCTGGATGGGAACGGGCCGGAGCAGTGAAAATACCCTGTTGAGGAGTTGGAAGGATTGGCACACTTCGGTATACCAGGACAGAGACTTTTTTCTGAGCAAAGAGGTGAGGGGAGCTGACAGTTGACTGAAGTGAGTGATGAATCAACGGTAGAAATTGGCGAATCCTAGAAATCCTAGTTCCTTGACGGTGTTAGGTTGGGGCCAGTCTTGGATGGCTTAAACCTTCCTCTGGCCCATTTGAATGTCTTCAGGACAGATGACATAGCCCAGGAACTGGATGGATGTCTGGAGGAACTCGCATTTTTCTAGCTTGAGGTATAGATGGTTCTCTCTCAGCTTCTGTAGACCCTGTTCCGTGTAGAGACAATGTTTGGACAAGTTCTGGTAATAGATAAGGATGTTCTTGATGTATACAATCACAGACCAATGGAGGAACTCACGGAACACTTCTTTCATGAATCCTTGGAAGATTGATGGTGAGTTGGTTATCCCATACGGCATCATCCGATACTCATAATGGCCACTGGACGCTGCTAGAGAAGTGGAAGGTTTGATAAAGCATTGATGGAGAACCTTCTCAATATACTCCTCCATGGCCTGATGCTCCGAGATCGATAAAGGATGCACTCTACCCTTAGAGAGTTTGGCTCCAGGCAGCAGGTCGATGGCACAGTCCCATGGTCGCTGAGGTGGTAGTTTGGTGGCGGCCTGCTTACTGAAAACATCCTGGAACAGGGCCGTGCAGAGACCTTTGGAGGGGCAGGTGTTCAAAGTATAAAAGGGGCACATGAAACACGGCTTTAAATAGGGCTGTGCTCCTTGCAGATACGTGTATCGAAACGGATGCTTCTGTATTGATACAGCAGAAAATGCCATGACGCAGTTTTGAAAAAGAATCACAGAACAGAAAAGACCATTTTAAGTTTAAAATGTAAAGATTTTGTTTTTCTTTGCACCTTTTAATTACTCTGGAATTAGAAACTGAATTATTTTATTGTTATTATTATTGAGTTTATTGGGTATGGTGGTTTTGCTGTTGTAAACACCACTGTTGCAGAAAAAAAATATTACTGTCTTATTTAAAATAGAATTCTATTCTAATCCTGTTCTGAATTTATTCATTTTTTGAACGATAATGATAATAAAAACAGGATTGATAAGTATAATGATAAGGATGAGAAAATCAGTATAAGCCTGTTTTACCAGTGTTCTGATAAATATTTTTAAGGCACTCTACGTTTTTTAAATAAATACTGTAATAATAATAGTTCAAAGTATGAATAGTTTTTAGTTAGATAACATAAAAAAAGACAAGACCCCTCGATGCCCTTTACACTTTTCCCAATCAAACAGCAAGGACAAAAGAGAACAGGCACCTTTGTTTATATTGCTGTGTGTAGAACTATGTTAGCTGCATTTTTTTATATTTAATAAATACTTAATTTTAATAAAATGTAAATTCATCCTCCGCACTTTATTCGGGTAGGTGTGTTCACGTAGAGGCAGAGGTTTCTAGATTTAAATTCAAAGAGACAGTCTCAACAGCCCAACATTTTTACTGATGAAACATGAAGACAATAAACACATGATTGCGAAAATATATGGTTTATGTGTGTTTTTCAAGATATCGCCAAGTAATAAATAAATAAACTATATGGATAATGCAGTACTGATTGACATATCATTTCATATAGAAATGTAGGGTATCAGAGTGAATCAGACAATTTAATCTTGTCAAAGAAGATGAATTATCATTATGATTTTGATTGTAATCAACCCCTCCTTCATTCTTCCTAACCTCTCTTACATTTGAAAATGCAATCCAAATTTTTGCATCTCATCCAACGCTGAGATCAATTTAATAGCGATAAGTGTTGAACAACTGACGCCTTCGCAACCTCCCTGGTGAGCGGTCCAGCTGTAAGGTGTACGTGTCAATACTGTCAGACTAAGAAAAGAGATATCAAAATTATTATTGTATTATTTTGTCTAAAACAGGAATGTAATAATATTGTTTATCTTTTTGATAACATTTAATTGAAAAAAAAAAAATCCTCATTTACTCCACACAGATCTGTGTCAGTCCCTCTTCAGACTCCAGTATGCCGAACAGCTACTAGAGAAAGCCAAGAATAACATCAAAGACAAGAATGCTGAAATCAGTGCCTTGGAAGACCACCTGTAAAGGTACAGAACTGAAATGAACAATCTGAACCAACAACTAGACAATACTAACGTTGAGCTCTACATGGTCAGAAAATAACTCAAATATGCTTATGAGCTGAAACAAGAGCCAAGAAAAGAGACACATCTCTCAACCTCACCACTGCTGAGGAGAGCAGAGTCCCACATCCAATAACTTGCATACAACAAAAGAAGCGAAGGGCCACAACCCAACCCTTCACCGGCCATCACCACGTTTCTTCTTCCAGTCAATGAAAGAAGAGACCCCATCCAAGCAGACCTTGGAGCTGCACATGATTTGAAAATGCAATCCAAATTTTTGCATCTCATCCAACGCTGAGATCAATTTAATAGCGATAAGTGTTGAACAACTGACGCCTTCGCAACCTCCCTGGTGAGCGGTCCAGCTGTAAGGTGTACGTGTCAATACTGTCAGACTAAGAAAAGAGATATCAAAATTATTATTGTATTATTTTGTCTAAAACAGGAATGTAATAATATTGTTTATCTTTTTGATAACATTTAATTGAAAAAAAAAAAATCCTCATTTACTCCACACAGATCTGTGTCAGTCCCTCTTCAGACTCCAGTACGCCGAACAGCTACTAGAGAAAGCCAAGAATAACATCAAAGACAAGAATGCTGAAATCAGTGCCTTGGAAGACCACCTGTAAAGGTACAGAACTGAAATGAACAATCTGAACCAACAACTAGACAATACTAACGTTGAGCTCTACATGGTCAGAAAATAACTCAAATATGCTTATGAGCTGAAACAAGAGCCAAGAAAAGAGACACATCTCTCAACCTCACCACTGCTGAGGAGAGCAGAGTCCCACATCCAATAACTTGCATACAACAAAAGAAGCGAAGGGCCACAACCCAACCCTTCACCGGCCATCACCACGTTTCTTCTTCCAGTCAATGAAAGAAGAGACCCCATCCAAGCAGACCTTGGAGCTGCACATGGGATGACCATCAAAGACCTCAACAAGCTATCTAAAAACATCAGCAAGTTCAACCCGATCTCCACAGAGGGCCACGACATCCAGGCCTACCTGCAAGATATCGACTTTCATCTGGAAATGAGACCTCATGTGACTGACAGAGACAGGTTATACCTCCTTAGAGCCACATCCAGTCCTGAGGTACAAAACGTCCTAGATCGACAGCCCAGTCAAACAAGGTCAAACTACCAGCTACTTCATGAGGTCCTGATAAAAGAGTTTACAGACCCTGAGTCTGAACATGGACTGTTAACTGCCTTGGAAACCAAACAAGGTCGACAAAAGGCTCCACAAGCTTACTACAACAAACTTTGACAAGCCTACTTTTGTGCACACAACAAACCTGACCTTGAAGAGGATGTGAACTTCAAAATCCTCTTCCTAAGAAATCTGCACCCTGGAGTCAGCCACCATCTAGGTGTCATGACCTGTCCGCGCTCCATGACCATTCAACAGTTGCGAGACCTAACACAGAAGGCCTACAACAAGCAGAAGATGGCCTCAAAGAAAGGAAACAAAACATCCACACTCTTGATCTCTTTAACCAAAGATTCAAGCCTTGCACTGGACGACACCCAGTGGCATCACAACACCAGAGTCCTACACCAAGAGCACAGAGAACGTGACCCCCATGCCCATGACAGCTATCAGCCCAACCGCTGGAACAATCCATGGGACTAGCCAAGCTTCTCAAGAAACTCAAAAGACAAGAACAACTGTAAACCTAACCAGACATCCAAGGGTAATCGCCTGACTAATCCAAGAGCAACTCGTGAGGGTAAGCGACAACTAAACCCACCTCATCACCACTCAGACATGCACAGTGCAGAGTATGCACAAGAACAAGACAGCTTACCATCAGAAGACATGGAACAAGTCATGAGACAACTGAAAGAGTTTCTTCAAGACAAGCTGAACATAGATGACCACAAACTTGAGACATGCTCGCTGTGACCAGCGACAGAACGGAAGGCGGGTGATTACCTAGTACACCACCATATCAGAGATGACAAGCACCTGTTCAACAACCACCCAGATCGAGCAAGTCTCTCACGGCCAACCGTTGATGAAAACCCTGAGGTACCAAAAAACATCACCTCAGTTACCCATAACTCACTAAGAAACTGCCAAATGAACTCCAACTCCAAGAACCACATTCATGTCTGTGCAACAGCAACCACCAAAGCACAGAGGGTCAGAAAGTCTGCCACAACCAGAAGGTATCACAAGAGGAATGCAACATAGGAGACAAAGTTTTGCAGCCCAGCTTCACACAGCCATGTCAAACTACCTCCAACTGTCTGCTAAAGAACTTCCTGCCTTGCTGGACTGACCCCCATTAGATCACGGACACACCCGCATCCATGCCAAGGATGCAGAGAGCCAGTCTTCACTGACATACAAGAAAAGGTGGGAGACAACACAGACTGAAACAGATCTGACCACACATACACTACACCATTAACACACACAACATTTCCTACACCCAGAGGTAACCACATCTACTGATAACACATTCAACAAACATATTCTTCCCACAAGTAGAATATCCTAATTTTAGCATAACATAAAGTTACATGCACCCACCATGAAGAAACATGCAGCTATCCTCACAATAGGTAGAACACCTGACACTAGGTTAAGATACATGACACACTAGCTGCACATGACATCCTAGCTCAACAGTATACGAAACGTCCTAGATCGCCAGCCCAGTCAAACAAGGTCAAACTACCAGCTACTTCATGAGGTCCTGATAAAAGAGTTTACAGACCCTGAGTCTGAACATGGACTGTTAACTGCCTTGGAAACCAAACAAGGTCGACAAAAGGCTCCACAAGCTTACTACAACAAACTTTGACAAGCCTACTTTTGTGCACACAACAAACCTGACCTTGAAGAGGATGTGAACTTCAAAATCCTCTTCCTAAGAAATCTGCACCCTGGAGTCAGCCACCATCTAGGTGTCATGACCTGTCCGCGCTCCATGACCATTCAACAGTTGCGAGACCTAACACAGAAGGCCTACAACAAGCAGAAGATGGCCTCAAAGAAAGGAAACAAAACATCCACACTCTTGATCTCTTTAACCAAAGATTCAAGCCTTGCACTGGACGACACCCAGTGGCATCACAACACCAGAGTCCTACACCAAGAGCACAGAGAACGTGACCCCCATGCCCATGACAGCTATCAGCCCAACCGCTGGAACAATCCATGGGACTAGCCAAGCTTCTCAAGAAACTCAAAAGACAAGAACAACTGTAAACCTAACCAGACATCCAAGGGTAATCGCCTGACTAATCCAAGAGCAACTCGTGAGGGTAAGCGACAACTAAACCCACCTCATCACCACTCAGACATGCACAGTGCAGAGTATGCACAAGAACAAGACAGCTTACCATCAGAAGACATGGAACAAGTCATGAGACAACTGAAAGAGTTTCTTCAAGACAAGCTGAACATAGATGACCACAAACTTGAGACATGCTCGCTGTGACCAGCGACAGAACGGAAGGCGGGTGATTACCTAGTACACCACCATATCAGAGATGACAAGCACCTGTTCAACAACCACCCAGATCGAGCAAGTCTCTCACGGCCAACCGTTGATGAAAACCCTGAGGTACCAAAAAACATCACCTCAGTTACCCATAACTCACTAAGAAACTGCCAAATGAACTCCAACTCCAAGAACCACATTCATGTCTGTGCAACAGCAACCACCAAAGCACAGAGGGTCAGAAAGTCTGCCACAACCAGAAGGTATCACAAGAGGAATGCAACATAGGAGACAAAGTTTTGCAGCCCAGCTTCACACAGCCATGTCAAACTACCTCCAACTGTCTGCTAAAGAACTTCCTGCCTTGCTGGACTGACCCCCATTAGATCACGGACACACCCGCATCCATGCCAAGGATGCAGAGAGCCAGTCTTCACTGACATACAAGAAAAGGTGGGAGACAACACAGACTGAAACAGATCTGACCACACATACACTACACCATTAACACACACAACATTTCCTACACCCAGAGGTAACCACATCTACTGATAACACATTCAACAAACATATTCTTCCCACAAGTAGAATATCCTAATTTTAGCATAACATAAAGTTACATGCACCCACCATGAAGAAACATGCAGCTATCCTCACAATAGGTAGAACACCTGACACTAGGTTAAGATACATGACACACTAGCTGCACATGACATCCTAGCTCAACAGTAGTTGCAAGCCATGCTAGGAAAACCCACAGCAGGTTTGTTTTGTTTTTTCTTTTACCTATCCTTTCCCTTTTCCTCTTTCTTTTGCAGGTGAAACTCCTAGCCACCCTACAAGGGTCAAAGGTCTGATATTAGGATTGACTCACCACACCTAATATCCGCCAGTCACTCTAAACTGAATGGAAGCCAGAGAGCTCCATGCACCTTAGGTCAGTTCATTTTATATTTCATGATGTCACCAGAAACTAAAGGTGAACATTTTTAAATTAAGACAACTTAGAGGAAACAAGCAAATTTAATCACCAAATTTGATCGAAGAATCAATGTACTGAACCAAATTAGAACAATTTCCAGATTGAACTAAAACATATTCAATTTACTAAACTATATTGACTAATTGAACTTAACCACCTGTACCCAAATAACCTGATGCGCTACTGCAGTACAGTAACTGTCATGGAGGTTTTGTCTTGTTGTTTGCTGTGTTTGTCTGCTTCTTCTGCCTTTGTTTCTCCAGCGCTCTCCGATGTCTTCAGCTCAACACATGCTTTTTGCCCGTGAATTCTTCGAGCGCCGTTCCAGCATGCTTCGGCCTACACACCCACTGCTACTTAGCCACGATGAGAAGAAAAACCATCTAGTCTCGTTACTTCTATTCTTCTACTTCAATTTATTTTCTTTCCGTTGAGAGTTTCGTGTTCTGAGTTAAGTTTTGCCGCAACGCTGTGTCTCTGACCACCTCAAAACTTCAACCAGCCCACAACTTCAGTCAACGCCCAACCATTGGCTTCCCAAGACATCACTTCAATGACTGCTGAACTTCCAGCCAATCAGCAACCTCAGGAAACCCTTTTTTCTGCAATGACGACAAGGGAACCCCTTACACAGGCAACGCAAGTACCTCCAGATTTTAGCTGAACTGGTGCATTTAATATAAATTTTAACCTCATTGACGAACTCAATGCGAATAATTAAGTGATTGATGGTTGTTTGGGTCTATGCAATTGCACACATTGCTGTAAACTTGGGATTTCCCATTTTCATTCTCTTAAACTCATTCTTTCCTTACTTTCTCTCTTCCTGCAACTTGTGTGAATGTGTAAGTGCATGTGTTTAGGTGTTAGACTAGTTTATATGTCTAAGATGTATCCAATAAAGTCTTATTGATATTGAAAAGAGAAGTATATTGTGTTTTGTGCTTTCAAGTTAATGTCTTAAACTGCCGATCTTGTTTTAATATCCATTGCAGCGTTGATGTTGTACGGCTCGTTCAATGAATCGCTGGCCGACTCAGTGATCAGCCGTAAAACAGTGATTCTGTCCAAATTCCCTATTAAAACATGAATGATTCCCTTTGAGCTAAATTTACCTGTTTCCCTTACAGAAACTATAAAATATATTCCCTGCCTTATTCTGTGATAAAAATGTGGAAAAGGTGTTCGTAATAGCCTTTATAAACCAATCATAAAATTGCCATTAGCCCCTTGCTACAGCTAACGTTACTTCCACAAGCTACACACTTCACGTTGTTCTTGTAAAATAATAATAATTTATTCATTTAAGCATACAAGCACACCACTCCGCTGAGAACTCCACTTACCGGAAGCCATGGACATTATTGAAGGCATCCTGGTAGCGCGCAAAATTTCTAAAGGTGTCTGAAAGTGCGGGATTGGCCCGGATGAGCTCATCAGGTGAAAGGTCATCATGTGGATCATTTTATTTATGGCTAAATTATTCTTCATTAATTTTACTAATAGTTAGATTGAGCAGGCCTTCACAAAAGGGCATTTAATTACAAAAAAATTGCCTTCAGGGAATCTAGGGGAAAAGGGACAGGTGCTCAAGCATATTAAGATGTTCAACACCTGAGGGTGGTTATTATGCTTCAGTTGGAGTTGTTTTAATGTAGTTTTAACAAGATGAACTTTCTAGAAGATCCGGAATCTAGGAGGGCTTGTGCTGGAAGAGTTCGATGGGTATATATTAGCCGTACATCCGTACATGTTAGTGATTAAATTTTAGGACTAAGTTGGATGGTACTCAACGCTGGGCGTGGAGGATGAATCAGGCAGGTGTTGATGAGATGTCCCAAAGCTTCCCAATACAAGCACAGTCCACTACTGATTCTTCACTAACGCTCTGCTCAGGTGAAATGTTATGTATCCACTTGCATAGGCTCTGGTGCTGGAGGAGGTAGGGATGGTGAGGTCAGTTAGTCTGACATTTTTCTTTCTTTAGGTCTGGTTTTCTGTCATCAAACAGATGGGAACAGAACAGATAAGTCACAGTACTTCGGAGTTTATTCAGGATAACCAGCAATGGAGGATCAAAGACAGGCAATAGGTGAGTAAATAACATACAGAGCTAAAGTATTGCAACGTAGCTTGGTGTAAAGAGTCTATTCTCTTTTTCATGGAAGCGAACAGATGGTTTCCTGAAGAAAGCAACGACGATGACGGTAAAATCACAAGATCAGGTAAGTTCACATAATGTGGGTCAGGTAAGAATCAGAATCAGAAAGAGCTTTATTGCCAAGTGTGTTTACACACACAAGGAATTTGTCTTGATATCAGGAGCTTCCAGTACAAAATGTACAGACATACATATAATTTAAGGTAATAAAACACTAATAATAAAGAGAATAGACAATAAATTAAAATAATAATAATAACAATATAGTAATAAAATATAGAGAAAAATAAAATATCAGTAGAGAGATTTGTGAATGTGCATATGTGCTATTTACAGATTAAAAGTTTTGATAAGTTTGATAAGTTATTTACAGATATACAGTCCTGAGATTTGTTTGTTATGTATTGTTTAGGCGGAATATGGTCTGGGGGAAAAAGCTGTTCTTGTGTCTGGCTGTTTTGGTGCACAGTGCTCTGTAGCACTGTTGCCAGAGGGCAACAGTTCAAAGAGGAAGTGTGCTGGGTGTGAGGAGTCCAGAGTGATTTTACCAGCCATTTTCCTCACTCTGGAGGTGTACAGTTTTTGGAGGTTAGGCAGGGGGGCACCAATAATCCTCTCAGCAGTCCTGACTGTTCGTTGTAGTCTCCTGATGTCTGATTTGGTAGCTGAACCAAACCAAACAGTCATAGATGAACACAGGACAGACTCAATGTTCTTGTGGCAGGTTGAGCTTCCTCAGCTGGTGAAGGAAAACAGCCTCTGCTGGGCCTTTTTTACAATAGAGTCAATGTGAATGTCCCACTTCAGGTCCTGAGAGATGGTGGTTCTCGTGAAGTCCACTGTCATCTCCACTGTTTTGAGTGTGTTGAGCTCCAGGAGCCGGTTGCACCAGCTGGACATACACCCGGTTGCAAGACTAGGCTGGACGTAAAATGTGCTTTAAGTCGTGCGTAGAATTTATACCCGTTGCACCATCTCGGCGTAGTGCTATATCTGAGACTAAATCTTACGCCTAGTCAGAGGTAGGTGTAAAGTGAAAAGTCATGATTTGCTCGGACATTATTAGTTTTTAGGATTCATGTATGTTAGTTAATTATTACTGCAGACGTGAAATGTAATGTTTATGGTCTTTTCGGGCAGGTTAATCAATCGCAAATTAAGCTCGGTGTAGACTATACCACACTGCCGACAGTAATTGACCTAATAAAAACTATTCTGTACAGCATGTAATTATACAGTAAAATATGACATATAATCTAGGATTATTAAAATAAACTGTACCATTCGACATCTTACTTGGAGGGACGGTATAAATGCTTGGAAATATTTCACGTGTTTAATTGCATTCATTATTTGTAGCGTGCCATCCAATAATCGCAGTAAGTTTTGTGCTTTGTTACTTTTAATTAGAAATAAAGTATCAGCTTTCAAATTCTGTCAGTTTTATCACAAAATACAAACTATAAATGTGTTTTTTCTGCTACAGAAAGACGTCAGTAAAACAATTTCACGTAAAGTCACATTTAGCTCAGGAAAGACATTCATTGTACATAAACTCGATAGTCAGCTAGAAAAAATAACTCTGGAGAGAAGCACTGTATTACATTCATTATATTTTATTTAACCTGCTGCCTTCATTTTTAATGTTCATTTGAAGAAATATGTCATGGGAATGTGCAGGGAGACTTCAGATATAAAAAATGTTTAGAAACTTGTTAGAAAATGTTTACTCAATAAAATCATGGCGCGGTGACGTGTGTTCAGATGAGCAGGAAAATAATTCTATCCTACACAATTACTTGCGAACAAAGGTTATTTGTTCAATTCAATGCATTTGTACGCATTATTATTCTTATTTTAAATAAACGAAATCACTGGTAAATAAAACACACCTTAGTATCGATATTTTTAGTTTGAGTATCGATACTTTCGATACTCGTGTCAGTATCGATATATCGATACTTAGGATCGATATGCCCATCCCTAACATAAACTCGATAGTCAGCTAGAAAAAATAACTCTGGAGAGAAGCACTGTATTACATTCATTATATTTTATTTAACCTGCTGCCTTCATTTTTAATGTTCATTTGAAGAAATATGTCATGGGAATGTGCAGGAAGACTTCAGATATAAAAAATGTTTAGAAACTTGTTAGAAAATGTTTACTCAATAAAATCATGGCGCGGTGACTTCACTTGTTATGATGTCTTTGAGCAATTCAGTTTTATATTAGTAGTTATAGCCATTGCAGTGTGAATGTCATCTCAGCCATCACTGCGGGAGAATGTGTCAGCGTGGACATGCATTGTCTACGCCGGGCGTAGTTGCGCCTGATCGTAGTTTTAGTTGGTGCAACAGATGTAAACATTTATCGTAAAGCTGGATATTGCAAAGCCCAGCATAAGGCTTACATCCAGCTTTTTTACGTCTAGCTGGTGCAACCGGCCCCAAGTTGTTAAGATTGCACCAGATAACCAGCTCCTCAACCTCTTATCTGTAAGCAGATTTCTCACCATCATGGATGAGGCCATTGACTGTAGTGTCATGCGTAAACTTTAGGAGCTTGACAGAGGGGTCTTTAAAGGTGCAGTCATTTGTGAACAGGGAGAAGAGCAGTGGGGAGAGAATGATAGTGGAGGGACTTTTGGGGGACCAGAATGATAGTGGAGCATTTGAAGCAGCAGGGAACTTCTCACAGCTCCGGTGATCTGTTGAAAATCTGTGTGAAGATGGGGGCCAATTGGTCAGTGAAGTTTTTTAGACAGGCACTCTCTGGGCCTGAATCTTTCCTAGTCTTCTGCTTTCTAAAGACCCAATTCACATCCTCTACACAGACCTTAAGCGCAGGTTGAATGGTGGGTGAGGGAGGGAGGGGGTTGCAGGAGGGGAAGGTGAATGTGTGAAGTGCAGATCAGAGAGGGGAGGGAGGGGTGAGACTGGGCTTTTCAAACCGGCAGTAAAACACATTCAGATCGTCAGCCAGTTGTTGATTCTCCACAGACTGTGGGGGTGGTGTCTTGTACTTGGTGATGCTCCTTAGGCCTGTCCAGACTGTCACCGGGTCGCACAGAATCTGGATGAGTATGTGAGCTCATCCAGATTGGTGGCAGCAGCTTCAAAAACACTCCAATCAGTGCATTCGAAGCAGGCTTGTAAATCCCACTCTGCTTCATTGGTCCATCATTATACAGTCCTTATTACAGGTTTAGCTGATATCAGTTTCTGCCTGTAGGACAGTATAAAATTAACTAGACAGTGATCAGAGAGTCCCAAAGCTGAAAAGTGGGACAGAATTATATTTATCATTTATTGTGGTCCAGTATATCACTTTCTCTGGTAGGACATGTAATGTGCTGTCTGTATTTTGGCAGTTCATGGGAGATATTTTCTTTATTAAAATCCCCAAGAATTATTAAAAGAGAGTCCAGGTACCGCTGCTCCATTTCAGTTATTTATTCAGCCAGCTGTCGAAGCGCTGCGCTCACGCATGCATCCGGAGGGATGTAAACATTCACAAGAATAAACGAGGAAAACTCCCGCGGCGAGTAGAAAGGTTTACAGTTTATGAAGAGTGCCTCTAAATTAGGAGAGCACATCTTCTTTAGAATTTTGTTACGTCTGAACACCAACCTTCATTTATGTAGAAACATAGTCCACCACCTTTTGATTTCCCGGTTAACTCCGTGATGTGATCCGCTCTGAACAGCTGGAAGCCTGGCAGATGCAGCGCATTATCTGGAATAGCTTCACTTAGCCAGGTTTCAGTGAAGCACAATGCAGCAGATTTTGAAAAGAATCACTGTTGTAAGATTGAGACCAGTGAGTGGAGAGCTAATTGCGTGACGACAGATGCAGCAGGTTAGAACTCAGGTGATTGTGATCTTGTTGTTGTGGTGGAAGGGTCTAGCGTGGTAGGTGTATCCGTGACACCAGAAGGAAAACTTACCATATCTCAAAGCTCAAATCATCTCAAACTGGTTTCTTGAACATGACAATGAGTTCACTATACTCAAATGGCCTCCACAGTCACCAGATCTCAATCCAATAGGGCACATCTGGGATGTGGTGGAAAAGTAGATTCGCAACATGGATGTGCAGCTGACAAATCTGCAGCAACTACATAATGCTATCATGGTAATAAGGTAAATATTGGTAAATAATTTTTCCAGAACCTTGTTGAATCTACTGTAGGCACATATTAATACCTATAATCATAGAAGTGCAGCCAGAACATAAATGTGGTTTCAAAGATAAAGTAAGTTTCAAAAATAAAGTACGTTTCTGACAGTCCATTCAGAAATGTCACGATCACCTAGCTGATATCAGTTTCTGCCTGTAGGACAGTATAAAATTAACTAGACAGTGATCAGAGAGTCCCAAAGCTGAAAAGTGGGACAGAATTATATTTATCATTTATTGTGGTCCAGTATATCACTTTCTCTGGTAGGACATGTAATGTGCTGTCTGTATTTTGGCAGTTCATGGGAGATATTTTCTTTATTAAAATCCCCAAGAATTATTAAAAGAGAGTCCAGGTACCGCTGCTCCATTTCAGTTATTTATTCAGCCAGCTGTCGAAGCGCTGCGCTCACGCATGCATCCGGAGGGATGTAAACATTCACAAGAATAAACGAGGAAAACTCCCGCGGCGAGTAGAAAGGTTTACAGTTTATGAAGAGTGCCTCTAAATTAGGAGAGCACATCTTCTTTAGAATTTTGTTACGTCTGAACACCAACCTTCATTTATGTAGAAACATAGTCCACCACCTTTTGATTTCCCGGTTAACTCCGTGATGTGATCCGCTCTGAACAGCTGGAAGCCTGGCAGATGCAGCGCATTATCTGGAATAGCTTCACTTAGCCAGGTTTCAGTGAAGCACAATGCAGCAGATTTTGAAAAGAATCACTGTTGTAAGATTGAGACCAGTGAGTGGAGAGCTAATTGCGTGACGACAGATGCAGCAGGTTAGAACTCAGGTGATTGTGATCTTGTTGTTGTGGTGGAAGGGTCTAGCGTGGTAGGTGTATCCGTGACACCAGAAGGAAAACTTACCATATCTCAAAGCTCAAATCATCTCAAACTGGTTTCTTGAACATGACAATGAGTTCACTATACTCAAATGGCCTCCACAGTCACCAGATCTCAATCCAATAGGGCACATCTGGGATGTGGTGGAAAAGTAGATTCGCAACATGGATGTGCAGCTGACAAATCTGCAGCAACTACATAATGCTATCATGGTAATAAGGACCAAAATCTCAGAGGAATTTTTCCAGAACCTTGTTGAATCTACTGTAGGCACATATTAATACCTATAATCATAGAAGTGCAGCCAGAACATAAATGTGGTTTCAAAGATAAAGTAAGTTTCAAAAATAAAGTACGTTTCTGACAGTCCATTCAGAAATGTCACGATCACCAGCTGGAGTGCCCATGAGCTCCACTGGAGGGCACTCCTTACAACTCCTTTGCCATTCCGTCACAGACTACATATCCCATAAACCTTTGTCTGGACTTATTGTTGTGCTATTACTTCCACCTGTGTGTCATTAGCTTGTTAAGTCTGTGTGTATATAAGGTCTGTGCTTCAGTTGTGGTTTGTCGGTCGTTGGTTCCTGTACGTGTGTTTCTGGTTTACACTCTCGCCTTCTCCGTGTAGATTATGTTCCTGACTCCTTTATGTGGATTGTACCCTGGTTCGTGGATTGGATTATTAGTTTTTTGTATTTAATAAACCCCTGTGCTTGCATTTGGATTCTCGCTCCTCCTTGTCCTGGCTTACATGTTACAAGAAAACATTACATTCCATTTAAATTGGGGAAAAAAGTTTTATCAGAACTTCTAGCACTCTGTCACCTAACAAAATGAGAAAATCCTAAGTATAAGGCTGAATAAAGTCGGTTTACTGTAGTTACTGGCAATGACATTTGATTTATTTTCCATTCTTTACAGCTCCTCTTGGAATAAAAGAAATTTGAGCTATTCCTCTTGTTTTTCCGCTCAGTGCTGGATGTTCATACACATTATGTAAACTATCATTGACAGTCAGGTTGTACTGAACAACAACCTATATACCTTACAGATATTTTGGGCTTGAATGAATTCTATGTTAAAATAATCTCTTGAATGAAATTTAATAGCCCACTCCCCAAGAGTATTTACCTTTGAAAGCTTGTTTAGGGAATTAGCATAAATTATTTCATTAGACCATCTTCCAAAGACAAAAACGGTTATTTTCTAGTAAAAATACTTAAGACAGTGTAGGGCTGTCAGGGGAAAGAGCATTCTGTGGTGCTTTGATGCTTGGCAGAGTGGGTTAAAGTGAAAGATTTTCATATGTTTTGATTTTTTTTAATACAATTGACTAATTGCAATACATGTTGACCTGTTTAATAACATTGTTTTACTATTTAAAAAAAATGTAATTAAATTAAAAAAAAAAAGATTTTTCACCATACTTGGATGAAAAAGTAAGGATTGCGACATCAAATCCAACTCCAAGGAACCAACATGGGAATGTGACCTGAATGTGCCTGTAGAATTTCACACAATGTGTAACACCTGCAACCAGTTTTGATGTGAACTGTTTGTATATCACACAGTCTGTGAGTGCAGCATTAGGGGAAACACCGCTAATGTTTGTCCTCTGTGATTTATGCTTGCATTAGCAATAAACACACACAGGAGCTTTGTGTTTTCATGTTTTATTCAGAGTTTGAGTTCAGCAAAGGTTCAAGTGATAAGACCCAGTTAGTAGAGATTCAAGGTGTGAGCACATCTGCACTTAAGATAAGCACTTCAAGGTGATTCAGTTATTGCCTTCTGCAAAATCATCCGATATAGAGGTAATTTAAGAGTCTGTAGTAATTTCTTGATATGAACCTAATAGTCGATAACTAGCCCAGAATTAAGCAACATGTAAGGAATATAAAATGTATATAAAAGAACATTATGTTGTGTATTTGGTGTAATGCAATGTGTTTATGCGGTTTACGTTTCAAAAAACACATTATTTTCCACATGATGTACATTATTGTTTCTCCTCTATGCCCTGCCTTTCTGAAACGCATCGATTTTTACAAAGCTCATCGTTCTGAAAAGCGAGGTGTACTGATTGGCCAGCTATCCAGTGCGTTGTGATTGGCTGAATACCTCAAGCGTGTGATGGAAATGTTACGCCCCTTACCATACTGTGATTCTGTGTCCTGGTGCGATGAGACAACACCAATAAAACCCATTACAAACGAGGCATTTGTTGCATCCAGTGGGGACATAATTACTGATTATAATGACTTATACTGTCTTTTTATGCGTTGCGTTGCGTATCGTGCGGCATAAACATAAAAACATGTCTGCATTTGTGATCGGAAAAATGACAAACAACAAGGGCTACTCTACACTGCTCAAAACTCACGTTTGAATCGTCAGTGACAAATTCTTTAAATATGAAAAACGTACTTACAGGCTGTGAGTCAGAAGCGCTAGGCTGTCCTTGCAAAGTTGGAACTGCCCCACTTTATAGAAACAGCCTTTGTGCACAGACGCATTGAAGGCTACTCTGCAGGTTCAGGAAACAGTCCTCCATAAAATGTGCTGCACACATCTGAATATTTGGGTTGAACTGTTCTGGAACAGTATTGTAAATACAACTTAACCACTTATTTCTAGTTGTGTCCTCTTTTGGAAGGCCAAACAAAGTAGTTGCTTTCACAATGAAACACACAGCGTCACACACGGCGGGCTAGAGTGAGCGGAGACCGACGGGCTTGAGTGAGGAACGGCCGGCGGGCTTGCGGCAACCACATGTGACGACCCCCAGGCTGGACTCCACTTCATCTACGGAGAAAGCCGATCCGGCGATCGACAGCGCGAAGTTGATGTACTTCCTCAGCGACCAGCACGGATCAGCTCTAGGCATGACAAAGCAGATATCGTCCTCTTTTGGAAGACCAAACAAAGTAGTTTCGCTTTCACAACGAAACACAGCATCTCCACAACATGGCGGCGGCAACAACAATACTACAGAGAGAATAAAATTTATGCCTTCTTTCTTTGCATGAACATTTGAGCGGTGGTATGCAAATCTTCCCACACAGTGACGTAGACATGTGGGGGCGTGTTTAAACGAGGCATTTTAGGAGGGCGTGGACAAGTCTTAACTTTTATAAAGTATATCTCTTTGGGTTTGAGACTTTAGTCTTTGCAACTTTAAGGATCTTATCTATGCACGAACAGCTTATAACACTCCAAAGAGAAAGGAAATTTTAAAATTGCATCATATGACCCCTTTAATCTGGACAGAAAATGAGTGTGGAGAAGAAGAAAATGAAATGATGTAGTCACGTTATGGTAAGCTGAGAGAACTGCAATTTAAACAGATCACATTATATTATATTCATATATATGGATCTTTTTTCCCAAACACATTCCCAAAACACTCTTAACACCCTTTCCTCTTCACTTTCCACCTTCCATTGTTCATCAAATCAAAAACATATAGTCCCGCCCGAAACCCACACCATTGGTTGAGCCATAGGATGACATTGGTCAAATAGTCAAATGAAAAGGAACAATGTTTCAAAAGGGCTACATTAATATTACAGAATGGAAATTGTTTTTGTCTTTTAAAACTACTCAGGAGTATATATATATATATATATATATATACATTTTTTTTTTCATATAATTACATAACAAAATTTTAAATATGCAACTCCAATTGATTCAGTTTGTCAACATGCTTCCAAAGCTCTGAAATTAAGCAGCTGTTATTTACTAATTTTGACAAAAAAAAAGTTTGGTTTACGTTTTTAAATTGGCCTGCAGGAAGCACTTTGTATAAAAACTTTTTGTATAAACTTTCTTCTTAATTGCTCTCTGTGCTGACATAAATCCCCAATTACCAGTAAACACACACACTGTCAGAGATAACCACAAAGGGTTTCGTGTCCCGAGGTGGGGCAGAAATCCAGAATAAGCCTGTGAGAGTTACTCCGCTGTGCCACGACATATTGAGCTGTTCCTGTGGCGCTCCTTTTTTTTGGGAGAAATCTCAGAAAAGAGAAAGTGCTCTCACCTCCAATTATGTCCCTGTCTAGCTCCTCTCTCACCGGCTCAACTCCATCTGTCTGTCTTTTTTCTGATTTCATACCTCCAGGCCATTGAGTGATACCTGAGGAATAGGTTTAGTCCAGTCTGGTTGACCAAACAGTCTCTGAACACGGCACAGGGACAATATATTTGCTCTTTGTAGTACAGCCTCCCCTGCTGTGGCGAGGTATCAATGGGTTATTGTATTTTGCTAAATGTTTAGGCATTGGGGTTGTCAGGTCACTTTCTTCATTACATTCTGCTCAGGGGCAGATGAGCCGGGTGACCAGCAAATGTGAAAGTGCTGCATTGGCTAGAACAAACGAGAACAAGAGGAAACTTGTCAACACCAGCCATGCATATGGAGCTGGTCATTGACACAAACATAAAAATATATTAGTTTACAAATCATACACTATGGAAAAAGTATTTTGAGGTCATAACAGAGTCTTGTGCAAGGAACCGCACAAAAATAAGTCTTTATTAATTAAATTACTCAAGATCACTACAGTATATTTTCTTACAAGTCAGAACGTACAGATTTATACATGTATAATACTTAAAAAATCTCATAAGATCAAACAAAGTTAGTGTTTTGAAAGTGCCACAGAGCCACAGCATTTACATTAAACTGGAATGGGGAAAAACACATCGCTTTGAAAAAACATTCTTCAGCTTTAAATAAGCATTTAAAATATTGGTTCCAATTTATATTAGATGTTGTAGTGGACAGCGCATTCCAGGGACCAGTTTATGGCGGGGCCCCTCTCTGACCACAATAGTGGACAAATGTTTGCTACATTTTGATTGCATCTTGGTGGACTAACATAAGCAAACTGTCCAACGCCATCAGATAAAGATGCTAGGACAACAGCCAGACACCTCTTAGAGGGCAAGAAGAAGACCTCTGGTACCAAGCCCAGGAATGACAGGACTTCTCATTGGTCAAAATGCAGTTTCTGCCCTTCACCCAACCAGAGACTGATTCCTAAGTTTCTGGGGTCTCATTTATAAAACTCCATAGATTTCATAATAAAAGTGTACGTACACACAAAAGCTAGATTTTGCGTATGCACAAAAGTTTTCAGATTTATAAAACCATGCGTACGCCAGAACCTGCTCAAAAATCCCTTTATAAATCCCAGTCAGGGGAAGATTGTCCATACGTGCATCTCCTCCCCGAAATCACCATATATGGAGCTTACAACGCCTAGTTTTACTATGCATAACCTCATCTGCATATCATTTCCATGCATATTCCCATCCACATGACTCCATGGGCCCTATTTTAATGATCTAAGCGCATGGTCTAAAGTGCACGGCGCAGGTGCACTCAGGGCGTGTCCGAATCCTAGTTTATCGATGGGAAAATGGTCGGCGCGCCCGGGCACATGGTCTAAACGGGTTGTCCCTATTCTCTTAATGAGTAATGGGTGTTTTTTGGGCGTAACGTGCAATAAACCAAAAAGAGTATCATCTCCCATCCCCTTTAAAAGCCAGTTGCACTCGCGCCATGGCGGGTTCGCTATTTACATGGCGTAATGTAATTTTTCCTTTTTAAAAATGTTTGTGTGCTGCTGCGCGTCCCTGTGTGTGTAATAAGCAAAGTGTACATACGTTGTGCACCCGCCTATAGGCACATATTACACTGAAAAAAATGTTTCATTCATCCAATTAAAAAAATGTAGGGTAATGATTCACATCTATATTTTTTAACTTGAGCCAATGAAAAATAAATAACTTGCCCTTAGGGTAAAAGTAAAATAGTTCTCAGTTAAACATTTTAGAATAGAGTTGATCTCATTCTTTTCCACTGGCCAGATAGTATTTCAGTTGTTTTAATTAATTCAAAACAAATTTAATGTATGCAGTTTTGCTGATAAGGTGAATTTTTTTAGCTATTTTAGCCTATATTTAATGCAATGTAAATAGAATTGTCTGACTCGGCACGTCACTGACAAAGAAGCCTATTTTAAAAAGGAAACATGCAAATTGCCATTTTCTTCTAGTTGTATCCTTTAAATACAGTAGTATTTTTCATAATATTGTGGAGATTACGCGATATCACACGATATCAACATTCAGCTGTGCTTGTACAGTAAGCTATTATCATTGGAGCTATTCAAACTGGATAATGGACCATTCGACCACCGAAACCAGCAGTGTCTGCCATAATATCGAAGTAAGTGAGCTTCATTGATATATTAATGTCTAAAATATATTTTCTCATAACATGAGATCTGCAGTTTAGTTTAAAGATTAATTGTTGTGCACCTAAAGCAATCCTCACTGTCATTAAAACAGCATGCAACAGGAAAAGTGATCAAGCGCACCCACTATAAATATGTCTAAATTCATATAGCCTAATTTTAGTTTAACTTCTGCATAATGTCTTTATGTAATTTGCTTATCTCCATTAATGGGAGTGGAATATTTAATGTAATTGTGTGTATCAAAAAGAAAACAATTTAAAATGGTTGTTTACTTCATTACTTTTCTCACTCCAGGAAAGAGTGTGTACGCATGGTCTAGAATGTCCATATTGTCAGGATCCTGCCCTGACAGTCTTGTCTGTCCTGTCCTTGTTTAATGTATCTTTGTTTATTTTGTGCCTGAGCACATGGCTGTGTCTTTGTTTGTGTTGGCCATGTGCTCCTCATGTCCTGCCTCCTCATTTACAATCACCACGCCCCCTTGTTTAGTCCTTGTTTGTCCAATTGTGTTCACCTGATCCTCATGTACTCTGATCCCTTATATTGTGCTAATTTCCCTCTAGTCTTTGCTGGTTTGTTTTGCCGTGCTATTGTCTTTAGTCTTGTTAGCGCTTACTATTTAGTATATTGCATACAGTCTGGTTTTCCTCTTGTTAGTTCTAGTTTTTGTTCTTGTGTTTAGTCTATAGTCTAGTTAGAGTCTTAGTGGTTTAGTTCTTTTATTTTAGTTCCTGAACCTCTTTATTTTTGTCTTTTTTTCCCCTCCTTTTCAGTAAGGTTGCCGTCTTGTTTTTATTTATATTTTGTTTGTAGTTCGAGAATTTTTCCCTCGCTTTTTCCTATTGGTATCCTTTTGTTTTCACAAGTTCCAGTTTTTTTTCTAGTACTTAATTTTTATTATTTGTTTTTCCTTTTCAGTTTTATTTCCCTATTGTCATAGTTTTGCAAGTTTTTACTTTTGTTCTGTCTCTCCTGTTGTCTTATATGTGAGTGTGTCTGTCGAGTTGGTTCCTGTCCTGCTTCCTGAGTCCTCCCTGGTCGCTGATTCTTCTGACCTGGCAGACATTTTGGTGCTTCAAGAGTCACCAGGGCCAAGCCTGTGGTTCCTTGAGCTGCTACCCTGTCCCCTTTTGCCACAGAGTCTGGAGCTACCCCCATCCCCGGCCAGCCCATTCTCCTGTTGTGTGCCCTGCCTTATTGTGTGGACTGTCTTCCTGCCTCATCCTTTTGTGCTCTCATTTTGTTAATAAACACTGTTTCCCATGTCCATTCTGCATTTGGGTCCTCCCTTGACAAACCGTGACGCATATGGTGCGTACATTTACGCCAAGTTTATTTTTTTATAAATCCCGATATGTGCATACACAATGGTTATAAATGAGGCCCCTGGTCTGTGACCGTCATAATTCCTTAGGACCTCCAGATGCGACAGCAGTGGGTGAAACAAAGAGAGATCCATTCATAACTGTTTTCAAACCTTAAACTGATGAAAACTACAACACACCCATATTATACTTAGAGAAATAAGTACAGGTGCATCTCAAAATAGAATGTCGTCGAGAAGTTAATTTATTTCAGTAATTCAACTCAAATTGTGAAACTTGTGTATTAAATAAATTCAATGCACACAGACTGAAGTAGTTTAAGTCTTTGGTTCTTTTAGTTGTGATGATTTTGGCTCACATTTAACAAAAACCCACCAATTCACTATCTCAACAAATTAGAATACTTCATAAGACCAATAAAAAAAACATTTTTAGTGAATTGTTGGCCTTCTGGAAAGTATGTTAATTTACTGTACATGTACTCAATACTTTGTAGGGGCTCCTTTTGCTTTAATTACTGCCTCAATTCAGCGTGGCATGGAGGTGATCAGTTTGTGGCACTGCTGAGGTGGTATGGAAGCCCAGGTTTCTTTGACAGTGGCCTTCAGCTCATCTGCATTTTTTGGTCTCTTGTTTCTCATTTTCCTCTTGACAATACCCCATAGATTCTCTATGGGATTTGGCAGTCTTCCCCATGATTGTGTAGCCTAGTGAACCAAACTGAGAGACCATTTTGAAGGCTCAGGAAACTTTTTCCGGTGTTTTTAGCTGATTGGCATGTCACCATATTCTAATTTGTTGAGATAGTGAATTGGTGGGTTTTTGTTAAATGTGAGCCAAAATCATCACAATTAAAAGAACCAAAGACTTAAACTACTTCAGTCTGTGTGCATTGAATTTATTTAATTCACGAGTTTCACAATTTGAGTTGAATTACTGAAATAAATTAACTTTTGCACGACATTCTAATTTATTGAGATGCACCTGTATACTCAGTGGCAGTTATGTAGTGCAACATCTTACACAAACTCAGCTGTTAACGGACAAATTAATGCATGCATGACAGCTCAATCTTTTCCCATCATGTCTGGACTTAATGCATTTGTAATATTGCCAAATGTATTCTGGTTGTGGTTTGGTAAGTGAATAATGTTGGAAACAGCCAATCCAAAATGTGGACCTTTTTGGATTCTGTAACGAAACGTCCACTGGAAGTGAGTGAAGTGAAGTTTATTAAATCCCAAAAGTGAGCAGATACACAATAAATACAGACATGGCTTTGCATTGCAACTAGAACAAAACTCGTCAACAGGAGGTTACACAGTACAAAGCTAGACTAGGAACATGAGGGCTAAATATTCAAGGAGACTAATGACAATCAAGGAACACCTGTGAACAATCAAGACAATAAACCAATTAGAAAAAAGAACAGGGAATCACATGATCAAAGCAAATACTGAAAACAAGACACATAAACAAGGGAAGCACGTGGCAAGAAACAAGAGGTACAAGAGAAACACATGACAGAAACATGGCTAAATATCAAAATAAAAGACAGGAAAAGAAGAACATGAAATCAACCCAAAAACAGATGTGACATATCCCCCCCTCTAAGGGCAGCACCTGATGCCCTAGTGAAACACCCATCCCAAAAAAAAAGTCCAGGAGGGTGGAGGACTGGGAGCTGGATAGAGGGCCATGCCCGTGAAGTGGAATAAGACCTGGATCATGGCATAGACGCTGGAGCGGTGGTGGGCCTGGACCATGGAGCAGAGGGAAAGATCATGGGCCGTGGAGCAGTGGTGGACCTGGACCTTGGAGCAAAGGCAGGTGTAGACTGTGGAGCAGAGGTGTGCCTGGACCATGGAGCAGTGGCCGGCCTGGTCCGTGGAGCAGAGGTGGGCATTGACTGTGAAGCAGAGGGTCGTGGTGCAGTGGTGGGCCTGCAGCATGGAATCATGGTGGACTGAGATCATGGAGCAGTAGTGGGCCTGTGTTGTGGAATCGTGGTGTACCTGAACCATGGAGAAGTGGAGGACCTGGACCATGGAGGAATGATGGAATCCATGGACTGTGGAGCAACCATAAAGGTTCAGGGAACCAGGGTGGAGCAGGTGACCAAAGTGAAGCTGGCAGAGTAGAGGACCACCACAGGTCAGGAGGCCATGGCAGAGCAGAGATATGGACAGACTGTGACAGAACAGGCAGATGGTTTGTGAGTGGCCTCCATGGCCGTGAATTGACAGGCAGAATATCCTTGAATGGCCTCAATGGCCGTAGCATTACAGGCAGAGAGTTTGTGACTGGCCTCCATAGCCACGACATGACAGACAGAATTTCCTTGAATGGCCTCATTGGCCATAGCATGACAGGCAGAGAGTTTGTGAGTAGCCTCCATAGCTGCGACATGACAGACATAATTTCCTTGAATGGCCTCAGTGGCCGTAGCAGGACAGGCAGGGTATTCAGAGTCTGCCTCCTTGACCGTATCAGGAGAAGCAGAGAGTTCAGGGATGGACTTTTTTGCCATGACAGGGCAGATTGTGAGCTCAGAGATGGCCTCTTTGGCCGTGTCAGGACATGCAGAAAGTTTACGTGTGACCACTGTGGTCAAAACAGGACAGGCAGGAAATTCTCAAACTGGTGCCAACACAGGACTGAGCTCTGGAACTTGAGCAGGCTCTGGCATGGTAGCCATGATGTGGAGAGGCTCTGGTGTGGTGGCCATCTTGGCTAAAGACTCAGGCATGGCAGCCATCTTGGCTGAAGACTCAGGCATGACGGCCATGACATGAACAGGCTTGGAGGGTACTGTGGGTTTGTAGGGTCCCTCATCTGCTAAACCCACAGTATATGAAAAACCACTTAATAACAAAGCATAGTCAATATACTGAGTCATGGAAAAAAATATTTTTCTTCCTGGCATCCATGAACGAATGGGTTAATTTAACCAATGACAAAAAATGTCCTTAAGAGCCACATCATTAAAATCCAACAAATGGCACAGTCCACAAAAGTCCAACACATAATCCTCAATACAGCAATCACCTTGACGGAGGCGAATCAAGGAAAATGCTGGGTCCATTATAACCGGTCTAGCTTTCTGTAACAAAATGTCCAATGGTGGTGAGAGAAGTGAACCCAAAGTGCAGTTTATTAAATCCCAAAAGTAAGCAGATTCACAATAAACACACGCTACGCTAGGCTAGGCTAGACTTGGCTTGGCTTGGCAATATACAAGGAGACTAATGACAAACAAGGAACATCTGTGAACAATCAAGACAATAAACCAAAGAGAAAACAGAACAGGGAATCACATGATCAAAACAACCAATGAAAACAAGACACATAGACAAGGGAAGCCCATGGCAAGGAACAAGTGGAACAAGGGAAACACATGACAGAAACATGGCTAAATATCAAAATAAAAGACATGAAAACAAGAACATGAAATTAAACAACAAAAAACAGACGTGACAGATTTTCAGAAGTTGTGGAAATTAAAAGTGTATCATTAAAATCCAACAAATGGCACAGTCCACAAAAGTCCAACACATAATCCTCAATACAGCAATCACCTTGACGGAGGCGAATCAAGGAAAATGCTGGGTCCATTATAACCGGTCTAGCTTTCTGTAACAAAATGTCCAATGGTGGTGAGAGAAGTGAACCCAAAGTGCAGTTTATTAAATCCCAAAAGTAAGCAGATTCACAATAAACACACGCTACGCTAGGCTAGGCTAGACTTGGCTTGGCTTGGCTTGGCAATATACAAGGAGACTAATGACAAACAAGGAACATCTGTGAACAATCAAGACAATAAACCAATGAGAAAACAGAACAGGGAATCACATGATCAAAACAACCAATGAAAACAAGACACATAGACAAGGGAAGCCCATGGCAAGGAACAAGTGGAACAAGGGAAACACATGACAGAAACATGGCTAAATATCAAAATAAAAGACATGAAAACAAGAACATGAAATTAAACAACAAAAAACAGACGTGACAGATTTTCAGAAGTTGTGGAAATTAAAAGTGTAAAACTAGAAATGCGTTAGGACTGTTGTGGTAGATTGTTATTGTTTACATCCCTCAAAATGGTCTGTAGTTAAGGTAGTAAAATAAATAGGCTTATCAACTTTTTAAAGAGAGGAGAAAACACTTCTTCCCATATCTGTTGTTGATGTGAAAGGCTGTGTGTCCAATCTTGGTATACGTAGAGTAGCCAAAATAGTTGTGTGACATGCCCTCATCCTCAAAAACCACAAACATAAATACAAAGGAAAAATACAATCCAGAATATATTAAATACAGATTCACTTACAGCAATGACATGTTTTTTACTTACCATAATGATTTTTCTGTGGTGAATTATTGGCTTGCAAAAGCATTAAATTTAGTATGATAAACAATTTTAGTGCTGTGTTGGGTTGTCACTTGACATCTAATTTGAGATCTGAATTCTGAAGCAAAACCACCATGAATTGATGTGCCCAAATTATTTATATATATATTCAAAACTCTAAACTATTTCACTTTTAGGGTGCCTTTGTCTAATTAGAGTAAAATTCCTTGCAAATAACTGACAAGTTCCTCCAATTATTTCTTCAGTTTAACCTCTACATTTCAATACCGACCTTCTTGTGTACTCACAGCAGTGTTATTTTTGTATTATTTATATACTATTATAGGTTTTAATCATGTTTTGTTTTAGCTTTTATTTTTATATTTTCACGGTTTATTTTAATTTTATTTTTTAGTAATTTTGTACCATTGTAATCTTTTTATTAGTGTGTGTGTGTTTTAATAGTTTGAGTAGGAGGAAAGGCAGGAAACAGTGAGAGAGTAAGAAGGGGAATGGGGCAGGGAAAAACACCAAGCAGGCACTCAAACTGGGATCATCCCAGGCTGCAGCGGCACCATATTTTGTAGCTCTGCACACAAGGTTATGCCTCTGACATTATAAGATTTAGGTCAATATTCACACATAATCTTCCCCTCTAGTGAGCTGTCAGGGATTTGAACTGGAATCAATGAACAAATCATTCTTTTGAAATTGTTCATTTTGATTAATTCATTTGCAAACCAAAGTTCAACTGTCTCAGTGATCCGGTAAAAACAGTTCTTGTGTGCTCACTGAGAGAAGAACAGT
Source organism: Sinocyclocheilus grahami (assembly GCF_001515645.1). Classification (NCBI taxonomy): domain Eukaryota; kingdom Metazoa; phylum Chordata; class Actinopteri; order Cypriniformes; family Cyprinidae; genus Sinocyclocheilus; species Sinocyclocheilus grahami. Next base: position 322,256 of record NW_015505746.1, read on the forward strand.
CTTTAATAAATCCAAATATAAGTAAAACCAGACAAGGAGAGGCTGGAAACACACGTAACATTAATGATACCCAACAAACTCAAACAGAACAGACAGGAACTAAAATACATAGACCAAACAGGTAACTAACAAGACACACCTGAAACTAATGATGAACTCAAATCAATTACCATGACAACAAATGAACTGAGGTAGGAATGGTGAAAACACAAACAAAGTCCATGTGGTGTGACAACATGAGAGATAATTTTTATTCTTGGCTGAAGTAGCTCATGGGAGTTTTACTTACTCAAAGTTGTTCTAAGGGCAGAAAGGAAAATGATTGGTTGAAAGATTCAACCAATGAAATTGGATCAGAGGCGGGGTCAAGACGTTTGGAAATTTGGAGGGAATCTACAGAGATACGTTATCGACTACTCGTCGGAGATCGCATTTATTGCAAGGTAAGAGATTTTACGATATATTTTATTAAAAATCACACATAAACAGCCTCTAATGTTTACTAAGATAATTGGGGAACATTGAAAATGCACAAAACTAATAATCATCGTCTAAATATCCGATCGTATGCATTTTGATTCGACTGCTTCAGTTCAAACTATTGAATGCTCCTGCCCTGAGAGCAGCATATAGTACACTAAAAATAACAGCGATATGAAACTATTGAGTACTCCTGCCCTGAGAGCAGCATATAGTACTCTGTAGATTCCCTCCAAATTTCCAAACGTCTTGACCCCGCCTCTGATCCAATTTCATTGGTTGAATCTTTCAACCAATCATTTTCCTTTCTGCCCTTAGAACAACTTTGAGTAAGTAAAACTCCCATGAGCGCTGAAGTATCCCTTTTTTAAAAATCACTGTCATCTCTAGGCAGACATGGCCTTTATGTCTTTGGTTGTTATCACCACACAACATGTAACATGACTACTTGGATTGGAGCTCAGCAGGAAGGAGAATTTGATTCCTACAGAGACTAAACCACTTAATCAGAATAACTACTTGAAGCCTCCCTGTTGTAGATAAGTAATTTGCAATTTAGGAACATTTCTAAAGATCTGAGCCACAGGCAGCATGGTGTGGCACTCTTTTCAATGCACTGTACAGTAGATGCAGTTTGCCTTGCTGCAAAACTCTTTAAGTGAAGGTCAGTGCATGCCGCAGGATATAATTTTATAGTTTTTCACAGTTACTCTATCCTTCTCTCATTCTGTCATTTTCAAGAGTCAAGAGAGAGATCGCTCTCAAATTGTGAGCTATAGCACAGACCAAAATGTCACTGATGACTCACTGCCAGTGGCAAAAAGGATTACATTCAAGAGAACTCTTTCTGTGACATCTTCCAGCATTCTTTGGATACAAAGCAGAGTGACATTCTTGACTTCTGGATTAAGCATCTAAGGACAGAACCTGTCAGAGCACAGCAAAGAAGAAAAGCATAATTGTATCTCTGGCACAATGTTGAGAAAGGTCTGATATAGGCCCTGCACCTATGCATCCATAAAATTCTGGGTAGGCTAGAATTATTTTATGACTTCACTGGAATGCAGAGTGGGCGGATGAGTGATGCAGTAGAGGAGTGTGCGTCTGAGAGCTGTGTCACCACTTTTGGTCATGTTCAAGTTTAAATGAACCAAAAGCCTGCAAGGGAGGTGATTTTAAAACTGAGAACTTTGCTTATTTAAATAAAAGCTGTCTCCTTTTAAATCTCTGCTGTCAGGGCGTACGATTTTGATATCCAGTTCCTGCATCTCTGTGTCCACAACCATCTTTACAATAGTGGTAATAATAAATATTTTTTTGTAATAATATAGATATAGATGATCAGTTATACTTTTCGGATGAGTGATGCAGTAGAGGAGTGTGCGTCTGAGAGCTGTGTCACCACTTTTGGTCATGTTCAAGTTTAAATGAACCAAAAGCCTGCAAGGGAGGTGATTTTAAAACTGAGAACTTTGCTTATTTAAATAAAAGCTGTCTCCTTTTAAATCTCTGCTGTCAGGGCGTACGATTTTGATATCCAGTTCCTGCATCTCTGTGTCCACAACCATCTTTACAATAGTGGTAATAATAAATATTTTTTTTTTGTAATAATATAGATATAGATGATCAGTTATACTTTTTTTATTTAAGTTCACCCTAAAATGAAAATTTACTCACCCCCTGATCATCCAAGATGAGTTTGTTTCTTCATCGGAACAGATTTAGAGAAGTTTAGCCTTACATCACTTGCTCACCAATGGATCCTCTGCAGTGAATGGGTGCCGTCAGAATGAGAGTTCAAACAGCTGATAAAAACATCACAATAATCCACAAGTAATCAACATAACTGTCTTATTACTATTAAACTATTGTTTAAAAGATTAGACTAATGTTAGACTAAAAGTTTACATTTTGTGACAATATAAGCAATCAAACAGTTGAGATATGCTATCTAGTAAACAGCGCCCTACACAAACATACTGTGTATGTATGTGGACAAAGCTGAACATACTTGTATACCTAACTTTATATAAAGTGCTGCTATGTGTGAATTTTAGCATATTTATATACCCAACCTTATGTGAAGTGTTGGGCAGTAATACAATTACATTGTATGACAGAATAAAAAATAAAAAAACCTCAGATGAGGCAGTTGAAATCAGTTTGTCTCTACTGTGGGAACATTATAATTCCCAAAGTCAAAGAGATGTCTTTGTCTCTGCCATGGTCCACAACGGACTATAGGGAAGATTAACACTTAAAGTAAGAACTTTTAAAGTTTTTAATGCTTGGAAGAGGAGAATTCAGAGAGGAATAACCTAAGATTTAAGAGGATTACTGCAGCCGCTGTTTTTGAAAACATGAAGACAGATCACATAATCACAGATTTGAAGGGTTTAAAGGGGGCTGAAATGAAAGACAGGAGAGCTTCAGGGTCTGTTAAGTAAATGTGGATTAAGACACAAATCATTAAATTAAGTTGAATCCCCTTAGTCCCCATTCTTTCATACACTGCACTTACTAAATAAATAAACCTAACCCTAAATATAACCTCAGAAGTAAAACTGCAAAAGAAAATATATTCCCCATTGGTGAATATAGGGTTTACCAGGTTGTACCTACATTCAGATTTATTTTTGATTCATTTTAAAATCTAATTAAACTGCAGGGCATTCTAAGCACCTTCTCTGAAAAGCTTTTTGCTGGATGTCTTCTGTATGATAGTGAATTTCAGGAAGGGAATTACATATAATATTATTCAAGGACGTGACATTTGAAAATGTCTCACACTCTGAAATGCAACTCTTTTGAAAGTTGCGTCAACCATGGAAATGAGTCAGAGTACAGGAAGCTGGTGTTGGTGGTGAAGCTGGTGTGTACACTGTGTGGTGCAAGAAACAACAGCTGATCATAGAGAGCGACAGGATTCTGTGGATTTCTGACGCACCAGAGGCACAAACAACTGGACAAGACAGATGCGCTATACAATGCAGCAGCCTCTTCCTCCTGAGTTGAGCAGCGAAGAGGTTGCACCACATCTCTATGTTTCTTTGTCCTTTTTTGTTCACCTGGCTATTTTACCTTGGTATAAGAAACACTGAGGATCTTATGTGCCTGCAACCAAACAACTTTGCCACAACCATCTCCTGCAGCGGCTGTCTTTATGTTGCTTCTAGATGTTGCTTAAGTCAAGAGTACACTCTAAAAAATGCTGGGTTGTTTCAACCCAACTTTGGGTCAAATATGGACTAAGCCAACCATTGGGTTAAATTTTTACATTACATTTTTTACCCAAAAGTTGGGTTAGTCCATATTTGACCCAAAGTTGGATTGAAACAACCCAGCATTTTTTAGTGTAAGAACATAGCATTTGTAATTTTTTTTCATAGTGGCAGTTGCCACTTAATGGAAAGTTAGAATAATTATTAAATATTCATTGTTAATTAATTATAAAATATGTATTACTATACTACACTGTTTCTAGGTCACTTATCAAATGATCAATGTCAATTGACATGTCAACTTTGTATAAATGGTCAAGATGATCTTTGGATAATTTCATTTCATGTTCATGCAGCTCAAGTGCTGCTGTCATTGAAGCAAATGGGGGAGGGGGGGATACTAAGATTTGTAATTAAAACTGTATGATTGTTTTAATGTTTTTATGTTAACACTTTAGAATAGGGAACACTCATTCACAATTAACTACGACTTTCCCCTCAATAAATTCCTAATTTGCTGCTTATTAATAGTTAGTAAGGTAGTTGTTAAGTTTAGGTATTGGGTAGGATTAGGGATGTAGAATAAGGTCATGTAGAATAAGACATTAATATGTGCTTAATTAGTACTAATAAATGGCTAATATTCTAGTAATATGCATGCTAATACGCAACTAGTTAAGAGACCCTAAAATAAAGTGTTGCCGTTTTTATTTTGAATCAGAAAAGAACCACAAATCAGATTTTTGGAGTCCACTGTTTATGTTAAAATATTTTCTGTACATTTCTACAAGGTTGGTTACTGTACTGAATTTTATTCATGATATTTAAACGATTGCAATCTAGTAAACTATTTTGAAGCACAGAAAATATATCATTGTGACCATGTTTAAGGCCATCAGGTTAAACTTATGTTAGCCAAAGAGCCACATTAGAAAGAATGACAGAGTAGCATGCTAATCTAACACGGCATAAGATAGCTGTAACGCTGAGTCAGAGGCGTGCGGATCCATTTGCAGCTTTTATTAGAATAACAGGCAGAGTAAAACAGGCAGTATTCAGTCAACAGCGTCACGTACAGCAGGGGTAATCCAAGGGAATAAACAGTGGCAAAGCGAGGGTCGGGGCAGGCGGCAGAGAATCAAACTAGTTAGAACAGTCCGAGGTAATACACAAGAGATAACAAGAAAGGGGATAAACGCTCAGAAATGTAGCCGGGGCAATACAAGACTTCGCAACCATAGAGTGTCTGAGAGCTGTTTAAATAGGGAAGCTAAGGGGGAACACCTGTGCCGTAATCAGCCCCAGGTACGGGGAGTCTGGGAAATGTAGTCCATGAACGTTAGTACTCGGGAGAGGGTGCCCTCCGGAGGCCATCGGAGAGAGCCACAGAGGCCTGATTCGTGACAATAGCAAACACAACACAATTTGTAGAAGTTGAAGGGGGGAAACTTAATAAAGCATTTTTGTACAGGTAATGAATGTATCTATCATGTGATCACAGAGAATACACCAATACTGATTTTGCCAGGATCGGATGAATCACCTGTCCATCATTTAGAAATGGGTCTTAAAATGTCATATATTTTAAAAACGTTGATATTCTGAAGGAAACATCTGAAGAGAGTACCACCTAGCCTTTGGAAGACATAAGGACTTTTGTAAAAAAAAAAAAATGCTTTTTAAAATGTTGTCAAATATTCATGTTCTTGATGTGGATATGTTCCTTGGTTTATGTCGATTCTGATGATATCTCATTTGACATTTTTACTCTTCGCTGTACTGAAGTATATGAAAGAACTGAGCTGCTGAGGAATGCTAAACAGATAGCATGCTAACTAAAGCTTATGTGTCTTCCTTTTCACACTTAAAGATCTCTTCCGCATCAAGGGGAACATGTGCCCTCAATGTGGCACACTGCTATAAATGGTTTTTGTTAAATATAACAAAAAGTTGTGTGTCTGATTGGTCCAAATGCTACACTCCCTTGTGGTGCGACATCATAATAGAGCATGTTGTGGAGTGTCTCTTCATCGGATCAGCAATGCACTAAACAATCAACCTCTTGACTTGCAAATCAATGGGTTTTTTTTGTTTGTTCTCACCTGAACTTGTGAACTGAATCTATCATTCATGTTTATTTTATTTTTCATTTTTGTGCTCTTCCGGTTTTGGATTGCACATGCTGCACCTTCGGTTCTTGGCCCTGCTTGCAGCTATATTTACAACAACAACAATAATAATAATAATAATAATAATTAATTGGTGACCTGTGGAATAATAGCTTAGTTACTTACAATACAATATTTAGCATTGTTAATATTTATACTTTATATACTTTCAGCATAATATTAGACAACACAAAATGGTGAACATTCCCTACAGCACTTCACAACAGGCCATTGCCTTATGCTTCCCCACTGAACGCCATTTGAGTGTTAATATGCAAGTGTGACCACAGATTTACATTTGGCCCAGCAGCAAAGTGAGTAGATCAGAACAGTGCAGGGTTATTACCATGGTGCTAGTCACAGCTCTACCACAATCTCAGTCAAGACAAAGCTGGATCTGTGCCTGCATTTGGTAGTGGAGCGTAAGCTTGAAAACTGTGCTCATGGCTTGTAGAATTGCTCCAAGGAAAATACGGCAGAAAATACATGAATAATATGTGCCTGTTTCACTGCACAATATCTAAAGCACCCTGCTGTTTTCTGAGACCTTGTTGTGGAAAATCATATTTTCTTTCCTATTCCTCTCTGCCATATTTACATAATTTATTTATTCCACATGCATGCTGTGAATAATATAAACTAAGCATCAGATTGTCCTTCTGCTTTTCAAATTATTTTTAATTTTCTTTTCTTTTTTTATCTGGTTGCCAGGTGCATACAGCTGAAGTTAGAGCTTCTGTCTGCTGTTCTAAATGTGCATTTTATCAGCTTCAGTGTAACTGTTGTGACTGCAGAGCATGGCAGTGTAAGCATCGTGGAAATTTCTCTCAATTTAGTGTAGTCACTGTTTGATAAGCATGAACTGCGGTGTGCAGAATGCACTTCATAAAGTCACTCTATTCAAATTTGGTCCTTGTATTTTCACATAAAACAAACAGCTTGCGGCAAAAATTCTCAGGTGGACTTAATATGAATCAGGACCTTCATGTTTGCACAAAGGACTCTCTTTGGACCTTGGAATAAATGTTAAGAAGGTTTAGTCTTATTAGATTCATTAACATTTCAAATAAATTCATGACAGTCATTTACCACAGCAACACTGCCATTTTCTCTCTACGCATTCATAACAGAATTTCTCTGGAGGTGGCAAATATGCTTATGCATTAATAAAAGTGAACACTTATGTTAGAGCATCAAGTGGATTATAATTAATGTACTGAATTAATTTTCTAAACAAGCACTCTTGCCTAAAATCTTAAATATCTATAAATAACTATGTTCATATATATATTTATTATTGCTATATATATTTATTAATTTTTTTTGGGGGGGGGGATCCTTTTTGGATCAACTGTCCCTTTAAGTACAGGAACAATGCAGCTTCAAACCTCTCCTTGAGGCCCCCATCAATGCATATTTTGAATTTTTCCCTTATAGGACACACCAAATTGCATGTCATGTAGCTCTTTACTACTGTGCTGATGATTTAAATTGGGTGTGTAAGATTACATCCAAAATATGCAGCAGTGGGGGTCCTAGAGGACAGCTTTATAAAACACTCTTGTCTTCACATTTAGACTCAAGACTTTCAAAATATTGGCTACAGTGTTGTCTGGCATCTGTTTGTACCCAATATTTCTGTTGAGCTGGCATCCAGCCTGACCTGCTTCTTGGTCTAGATCCAAATTATTGTGGTGTCACCCAGCAGACAGATCTTTTCCATCTCTGAGGTACTCTATTCAGTACTCTAGTTAACACAGCCCATGTTTCCAACCCTCCTGCCCATCTGGGCCTCGCACAAGCTGCAGCCAACAGAAAAGATTGACGCTGACACGTGTCCTGCCAGAGAAACCATTCTCATCTGTTTTCAGGAAATGCATGATTTTGTGCAGCTACAATGAAATCAAATGGCATCTTTGATGTAATTCGAATGCCAGTTAGCATGAGATGAAGATCATGGTGTGATTTGAGCAAACTCTAATTCAAAAGAACACAATGACAGGAATGTGTGTCCCAAATACAGAGTGGCTTGTGACTATGTTGTTGTGAATTAACAAGGTGAATTAAAGGTGGTCATCACTGTCACCACACGACAGCGCCCTATTACAGGTCTGAAAAGGGCTCCATCCTCCATCCATCCTGGGCATTCATGGTATACAAAGCCAGCTAACAAGTCTGCAAATTTTATTCATATCTGTGCTGGGAGTGGACATTTAAGGGTTTTTACATAATAATAAATTATGGAGAAAACCTGATTTATCCTTGCGTTTGTGACCAATTACATTTGTTAAATCTGACCTGTGGTTTTCATCGCCCCAGTTAAGGTTGCATAACTAAATGTGCACTTCACAAAAGTGGCTACACAATTCATTTGTATTGGAAGTGTAGGATATCAGACCGAATCAGACAATCTAAGATTTGGTCAAAACATGGTTGAAGCATGAGGAGCCAAAATTCCACAAGAGGCCCAAGACACAGGATGTCATAAATCAGATCCTGGCCCCAAGCCTGAACCAACTAGCAGCTTTGAGTAGCTCACAGCATTTAAACAAAAGAACACTTATTGACAATTCCAAGGAGATTGTCAATTTTGGGGCAAGTAATTAAGATTAATGGTCAAAAGAGATGCACGGCGTGACCATCACATGGTAACCAGTGATAGCGACCACGGGCTCTTTGGATTTACTTCCCCCACCTCTGAGACAGAGAACAGACTGAAATTCCTTATGAGAGACTCTTAACCTCTGGTCTTCATACATTAACAGAACATGTCCTCATCCACAGAAGCATCCAAAGAACACCATACCTACTGTGAAGCATGGGGGTGGAAACATCATGCTTTGGGGCTGTTTTTCTGCAAAGGGACCAGGACGACTGATCTGTGTAAACGAAAGAATGAATGGGGCCATGTATTGTGAGATTTTGAGTGAAAACCTCCTTCCATCAGCAAGGGCATTGAAGATGAAACGTGGCTGGGTCTTTCAGCATGACAATGATCCCAAACACATCGCCCGGGCAATGAAGGAGTGGCTTCGTAAGAAGCATTTCAAGGTCCTGGAGTGGCCTAGCCAGTCTCCAGATCTCAACCTCATAGAAAATCTTTGGAGGGAGTTGAAAATCCGTGTTGCCCAGCGACAGCCCCAAAACATTACTGCTCTTGAGGAATGGGCCAAAATACCAGCAACAGTGTGTGACAACCTTGTGAAGACTTACAGAAAACGTTTGACGTCTGTCATTGCCAACAAAGGGTATATTATAACAAAGTATTGAGATGAAATTTTGTTATTGACCAAATACTTATTTTCCACCATAATTTGCAAATAAATTCTTTAAAAATCCTACAATGTGATTTTCTGGATTTTTTTTCTCATTTTGTCTCTCATAGTTGAGGTATACCTATGATGAAAATTACAGGCCTCTCTCATCTTTTTAAGTGGGAGAACTTGCACAATTGGTGGCTGACTAAATACTTTTTTGCCCCACTGTATGTAACCCACATGTGACTTATCAGGTCTTAATCATTTATTGTATGTATTTTGAATAACTATTGAATAGTTTATAGGATCACATTCATGTTTAGTATGTGTGAGTTTGAGAATTCATGCTTGAAACGTTTCTTCCAATCAATTCTTTGTCAAATGTATCATATTCTTGTTATAGAAATCATGTTCAAAACTATACTCTGCAAGAGCGGGAAAAAATGCGGACCATGTGACTGATAAGAGAACATTTGATTTATGAATGAGGAGAAACATTGCAACACCCCGAGCTACAATTGGTCGAGGCACCATTTGGGGTGTGTTAAACAGCCCAGTTTAAATACTCAGGACACCATCTTTCTCTCTCTT
>NW_015505746.1:332349-349155 GCF_001515645.1 Sinocyclocheilus grahami
TGAGGGACTCAATGCGAGGGTTAATTAAGTGATTGATGGCTGTTCAGATCTATGTAACTGCACATATTGCTGTAAACGTGGGATTTCACATTTTCATTCTCTTAAACTAATTATTTCCTCACTTTCTCTCTTTCTGCAACTTGTGTGAATGCGTGTGTTCATGTGTTAGATTAGTTTATATGTCTTAGATTTATCCAATAAAGCCTTATTTATATTGAAAAGAGAAGTATCTTGTGTTTTGTGCTCACAAGTTAATGTCTTAAACTGCCGATCTTGTTACTGTGCTAATTAATAGTGTTTTCACTATATTTTGGATATAAATATCCATTGCAGAATTGATGACATACTCGTTCACTGAATCACTGGCCGTCTCAGTGATCAGCCGTAAAACAGTGATTCTGTCCAAATTCCCTTACATATTATTGGTGGAGTTCCCTTTAAAATCTTAAATGATTCCCTTTGAGCTAAATTGACCTGTTTCCCTTACAGAAGGGTGCAATGTAACATCATTTAACATAATATGGCAACTGAGGATATTGCAACACAGGTGCCAAAAAAGTAGAAAAGTTTAAAAAGTATATGTAAATGGCTTTACTCTGTCAAGTAACAACTACTGGCTTGAGACTATTAATCTTTCAAAAAGGTCAGCAGCAGATGAGAGGACAACATGAAAAGAGCAATAAGATCAGGTTCTGAACACCAGTGTAACGGGGCTGACGAGACGTGAGACGTGTGGATCCATCTGCAGGCTTTATTAAAGAGACGTAGTACACAGGCAGGGTCAAAACAATGGCAAACAGGTATATAGGTCACCGATCAGCAGACAGAATCAAAGGGTGAGGCACCCCGCAAGGAGCTGAAGCGAGCACCGCCGCTTCGGAAGGTTCTGCAGCACGCGCCGCCACCTCTGGAGAAACTGCAGCGGGCACCATCGCTTCGGGGAACACAGCAGCGAACACCACCACCTCAGGAGAGACTCTAGCTTCAGCCACCGACTCTGCAGATTGGTGGTGAATAAACAGAAGTCCATGGACTGAATTCGTGACAACCAGACTGCTCGCATCAAAAACTACAATCATAAATTTGGACTAAAAAGATTTTAGGGTTCTCCAATCTCCAAAATCCCAATGTCACCCTTAAATCAACCCTACTCTTTCAGAAAAAGGTACACAACTGTGATTGGGGCTGTAGCGAATTTAGCTCATGGGGAAATATGAATAATTAACCATAACTAGTTATAATTAACTATTCATATTTTAGATCCACTGTAGATATTTAGCTGACCACTCAGGGTCAACCGTCTTGTCAATTCTAAGAACGTTAATTTCCTGGTTAAAGGAAATAACTTTCTTACTGTACAATTCTATAAGTTTGTAACGTAAATCTGCATGATTATTGACTCCGGTTATGAGTAAACAATGAACACGTCAAGTGTGATACAAGTAAGGTTTTATTAACTACATAAACACTTAAACTAGTCTAACATACTACATAAACACATTAAGCCGGTCTAACATACACATACACACACACACACATACAGTTGGTATAGGAAAGGGTTAAAGTTTAGCACTAAAGAAAGAGACATAAGGAATGACATTTATGGAACCATTTTGCATATTCAGCAGATCTAAAACCTGAGGGAAAACGTCAGATTCTTAGTTCAAACAAACCTTGTAAAAAGGTGTAACTGATACTTAATGCATCAATTAAATCGACTAAGTTTGATACTTGCGTATGTCTGAAAAAGATTCCTGATGCAATCTTAAGGCCCCAAGATCTTGCTGAAGTTGGTTGATGAGAAAGAGCTAGTTTGAGTCAGAATCACTTGATGAATGAAAAGGACTAGGCCGGAGCCTGGCACGAGCTTTGGTATCCTGGAGCGTTTCTCACATCTTCATCTTAGCATCTCACTGAACCCCCGAACAGGGGCGGGTCACATGGAGTGTGGCCTTTTAAAGCCTGCAGAGATTCACGCCTCTCAAGATGGGTTCGTCCAATGAGGAAGGCTGAAATCCCAAGCGGGAGGTTGGAAATACTGGGGATTTTTATGACTCTTTGTCTGTAAGCATGGTATTTTGCATATGTAATTCGCTGGAGTGTTGAGGCACAAATTAGTACCGATTCTTAGAACATCAATATGTTGCATAGGTATCAGCATATAATATACACACTTGTTTCGATCATAAGAAGGCGAATTCATAGATACTAGACATGAAATAGTTACTTATATGAATGAGTGGTTTATCGTAAGCATGAATAAAAATAGTCTATAATACAACAGATTAAATACAACACAGCAATAATATACACAATGGCCTGAAGAAAATGGGTGTTCATTCAAAGAAGGTTTTCCTATGAATTAATTAGTAGAAAAGTCAATTTCTCCTGTGCATTTGTGTCCCTTTGTTTCTGGAGAATGCAGCTAAGTAGTCGGCTCGCATTCCACAAGGTTGTAAATGTATCGGGTTACCATGAAACCAGGGTCTTGTTCTGGCGTCCTGGGGTGTTACAAAGTATTTGTGAAATCTAGCTAACAAAATATATATTGTGTGTTGGAGTGGTCCAGACGCTACAGGGCAGTACACTTTCAAATGGTACTAATATGTATTTTTAAAGTGCTATTTTGTATCTTTAATGGACTAATATGTACCATTAAGTGGTAAATAAGGTGCAAATATGTACCTTTTTTGCTTTTGTACCGCCCCAGTGATAGCTTTGTACCTTTTTATTTGAGAGTGACAATAGTTGAGTTAGAGAAAACAGTTAGAGAATGGTACCAATTTGTTACTCTCTAGTTCATATTAGGTCAAGAAAATGAAGCCACCAAAGGTTGTTTATGAACATGGAGGTCTAGACGCTTGACTGTGGTCAATCATGTGTGAGTGGGCATGGTTTACTACTCTATAATAGAAAGACTAATGAGGGTGATTGCTCACCTCATTTCAAAATCACCTCATGTGACCTTATCAACAATTCAGGATGAGAATTTTTCCTTTTATCCACTACATCAGAAGTGATAGATTTCTTGTAGATGCAGTATAGATGTGGAGTGTAACTGAAACTAACTTAACTGCTTTTTCAGGTGTTTCTCAGTTATATTGGTGCTATAGGCTTTTCAGCGAAATGCAAACAGTGAAAACATTATAAAACATGCATAAAACAATAAAAATTGTTTAGCAAAAAATATTGTAATTAATACATTTAAAACAAAATGTGAACATTGGCAAATTCATGGCAAGTGCATATGATTTTTTTTTTTTACTATTTCATGCATGCATTTTTGTGCAGTCTGCTCATGCCCCACTGAGAGTTTATGAGTGGGTTTATAGGGGTGCAGCTTGTTGCTTAATTGTGTTACTACAAATTGTGTCCTCCTACATATTACACAAATCTATTTAACTATTTTCACTACTAACTAACTATTTATTTATATTTTGGAGGGTTCTTTGATGGTTCATTTATTTATTTATTTAAAAAAAATTGTAAGATGGTTTAAACTATGTGTACTGTATGAAACCATAATTAAAATAAATTACATTAACTAAAGTTAATTAAAAAAAATGCAAAAGTATATTTGTTCTAACCTAATGGCTTTAAACCTTGTTTATGAGTCATCGGGCAACAACTCACCCTAGCCTCCCCTAAATTTGTCTGTTCATTTTAATTGTTTTCTGTCACCCTATAAAGGTTTAGGCTTTCCTGTAGCTCAAACTGTAGAAGAGCATGGCACTAGCAACACTCAGGTCCTGGGTTTGATTCCCAGGGAAAGTAAGAACTGATAAATGGAAAGGTGTATTTTGGATGCAATGCAAGTTGGACAAAAGTGTGTGCGAAATGTGTAAATGTAACTAAATACTTTTAATTAGCATTCCTGTGGCTCAAACAGTAGAGCATGGCACTAGCAAGGTCATGGGTTTCATTCCCAGGGAATGCATGAAAAAACTGTATACCTTAAATATAATCTAAGTTACCTTGGATTAAAGCATCTGCCAAATGCATAGAATTAAATTATACAGTAAGTTGTGATTTTAAAGAAGCTTCCCAGCACAGGTAGATTGTAAGAAAATCTTAAATTCAGATCACATAGAAAGTAGAACTAAAGGCTCACACTGCGCCAACATCAAACGAGCTATTGAGTTTTGGGTGTTAAATGTCTTGTTGTTTGTTGGATCAGTGTGAAACAGCCAGCTGAGAATGCAATATTGAATCTGACATCTAATTGTTACATCTATTTTTAGCAGTGGAACAAGCAACTGTGGGTAAATTTGCCAAGTGAAAGCGAAAGAGATATTGTGTTCCTATGAAAATATTAATTATTTCCCTCCATCTACCATTTCCAGCACCTCAGACAGTCGGTCTTTAGCGATCTTTAGAGATTTCAGAGCTCTGGCCAATTCTCCATGCCATCTGCTTGGGATTTCATAAAGCCATTGTAATTTCAGTAGTTTCTAAACTTCATCTTCAGAGCTCTTCAGAAGCTAACAGAAGGTCTCTATAGTTTTACTTTGCTGAAGGTATAAAATTAGCCCTCAGGGCTATAATGACATTCAGAGGAGACAGGTGGCTCATACAGGAAAATTATCAATTAATTTACAGCTGATATACACCTGCACTAACACATCCAAACCCTTTAAATAGGGACAGAAAAAGGACAGAATTAGGGCTTAAGAGTGGCACATTATCATTAAGAGAGGAACTCCCTTGTGAAAAGTAGTGTATATATATATATATATATATTAATGAGTACACTGTTATGGTCATGTTTCTTAACGCACTTACACTTTTTAAAAAGTGCACGTTGCAATAATGAAAATTTTAAGGTTTTATTTTAAAGTACATTTTAAATCATTATGTTTTAATAATATTTTGTCATGCTTTAAAGAAGTGTTGACACTGTTAACTAACATAATACAGCACATGTACTTTACATATAAAGATGTACTTAAGTCCTACTTAAGAGTTTAAAAAAGCACTCTTAAGTTCAACTAATTTCATTTAATATAAATTCAAACTATAATACATTTTCATTTAATTGCAAATAACATGCAATTAAGTGTCCAGAAACATTACATTTAGTTTGCACATTACACAAATTATGCACAAGTACATTATTTAATCAGTAATCAGAACTAGCCAGCCCATCATACAATAGTTGAACATTTAAAAGTACAGGCAAGATTGGAAATTGTCATGGGAAGGGAACATTTTACTATATTGCAGTAAAAAAGAAATGTTGCAATAAAATAATGAGCAAATATTTTTGTAGCACATTACTAGAATACATAATTATGTGTTAAAATATAATTTATGAAATCCCTTAAATAACTTCAAAGTAGTTGCTTCTTTTTGTTGGTAGGATAACTGTACTTTCAATCATGAGTGGTTTGGGTTGTACTTTATTTTACAGTACATACTTACATGTACTTGCAGTGTACTTACCTAAAAAAGTACTGGCAATATAAACATACACGGGCATCTTCGAGACACCCCACAGAGTGGAGGTACAGGAAACGCCTCTCTCACGTATGGATCAGTTCCTTTTCATCCACTTCCTTCCCCTTACCCATCATCCTTCCACTTGGTTCACTCAGAATGGTCAACAGTATAATGTTCTACATGAAAGCAAATAATATTTACAGTCATGTTTGGTATCATTTGAATAGTCTCAGGGCGAGTGGTACAATAGTCTAAATTTTACAAAAGTAGAATAAAAGATAATACAGATCATAAGAGTTAAGGGATATTTTGATTACTGTAGAGGGTGTGTAATTCCATGCAAATTACCTTCTGTTCCCATTGAGGTGTAAACCTCCAATTGTTAAATTTTTCAAGGTCAGTCATAATGTTTGAGAGAACAAACTAAACTATATAAAGCTGTACCAGTTGAAACTACAATGCAGATGTAAACACTTGAAATGTTGCCACAGATCTGTCCAGAAAAATCTTACTAAACACATTAGTTCTTCTTATTAAAGCCCTAAGTATTAAACTGGTCATTAAAACAACCAAAGTGATTCTTTTGTGTATCTTCTCGTCTTTTGAGGTGTCAGTCATGGCCATGCAGTAATTTGTGTTTTGTGCAATGAACCCACGCAGGAACTCAGTAAAAATACAGCTGTAAATGGTCAGAGCGAGTCATATTGCTCGCACAGAACCTTGATTGCTGTTATATAAACTCAGTAATATAGATATTCCCTGAAAGTCTCCATTGACATTCTATTGGATTCACTAACACTATCAGATTCATTGTATCCTGAGAAGTTTATAAAGGCCAAACCATCTTAACAAAACCAAATACTGGAGGCAGTAATGTTTATGCTGTTAATAATTCAAGACCTTGAAAAGTACAGTGAAGCTTTCCAAAAAAAAAAAAAATCTTCCAAGAAAAAAGCATTTAACAAGAAAATGTTACTGTAGAAATTCAGGGATACTAATGAAACTTTCACACATTTTTATGTTATGATTTAGTACATTTAGTTCAGAACAATGGTTTAGGTCAGGCTGCAAATCTAAATGTAATTCAAATATGCAATTAAGGCACAGCAGGGTCAAGATGCACAGTAGAAAAAAATAAAATAAAATAAAAAAGCCCCATCCAGACATGCAGTGACTTATAGTGACAAAGTGACCTCATCTCAAAACCTCTGGTGACTAGAATTGGGTGCATTCGGCAACTTGAGAAGACATTGATCTCACATGATCTATCTCCAGTGACAAAAAAAAAGATAAAAGGAAAATTGATCCTTGCAGTTAGCAATTTTCCAATTTTCTGACCATATACAGGGACACTTTTAAGAAAAGTGAAAAATGAAAAATCTTATCTGAGATCATGAGAATTCAACATAAGTTTCAATTACTGAACAGCCTGTAAAATTAACAAATAAATAGTTTGTTATTTGGCTATTAAATAATTTGTTATAAAATGTGTTACATGTATAAAAGCAAGTAAAACAGCTTGTATGCCACACAACCACAGAAATGCCCATGTGTGGACAGCGCATTGGTACAGCAGTGGTATTTTTTGGACAGTAACTGGTACAGATGCTCAGGTGGAGGCAACCAATTCCAAACGAGACAGAAAATGGAAAAAAATCAAAGCTGAACAAAACAGGGAGATGCTGAAAAAGCAACTTTCTATGGAAGTAAAAAGGACCACTGTTCTGTAGGGTTTAAAACAGAAAAGTGAAATTTGCCTTTTTGGTGAGAGTACTTAAATTATTCAGTAAATCTTTATTACTTGAGCTAAGAATTTTAATAATTACATTTTCAACGTCATTTACTAAATGCTTTTTTGTTTTATTATTTAAAAACTCAAAATGCAGGGAAGTGCGATTTAAAAAGAAAATTCAATGTCTACAAACATGTTTTTTTTTTTAATGCTGAAAAAACATGCAGATGCAAGTCAAACATGTCCATTCTAATGTATGTTTACATAGAAAAACAATGGAAACACAATGAAGTGGAATGCAAATTATTTATCAACCACTACATCATGTGCAGTGCCATAGAACTCAACACCTTACTCAAGTCCTTGTAGAGTCCAAGTCAAGTCTGAATCCTATAATTTCCTGGTCTTGATCATAGACATTTTGCATGTTCTTTCAAGAATGAATTGCTGTATGTCTATATTTTATCCATTGCATTTCCATAGCTAAAAAACAACAGTTTATTTTCTCTTGGTTTATTTCATGACCACAGCAGCACCATACAGTAATCTCTCTTCCATTTTATCACAACCCATCATGATCTCATCATCAGCACAAACCTTTCCATCAATCTGAACCAACCAACTGGCACAAACATCGCTAATGCTCATCTTTGCCACCCATCACTAAATAATTCCTTCTACTCAGCTTGTCCTTGAGGCTGCTGGATGATGATGATGAGACAGGTGTTCTGGATGATTCAGAGAACATCCTCTTTGCTCCGCATCATTTTCTTACAATTGACAGTATCTCGGAAAACCTGCCATATACAGTACCCTATTTTTACAGACTCAATATTATATATCAGTGTAAAATTTTGATCAGTTTCGGTTATTTGTCATTTGACAGACACTTTTTAATCCAAAACTTATTAAACATATACTTATGACTGGGACAGTCACCTTGAAGCATGCAGGGGTTAAGCACTTTGCTCAAGGGCACAGTGATGGTTTTATATTAATCACCACTTCCAAGGTCTGAACATACAACCATTGGTTTAACAGCCAAAATCTTGAGCCATTACATGAAATACAAGTGTATCCCTATTAACTGGAAAGGATTGGAATGGCCCAATTGACCATAGCACAATGGCAACCATACAGTGTTAGAACGTCACAGCTAAATGTTTAGCAACAGACAACCAATCAGAAACAGAACATGTGAGACATATCACGGCCATTGTACCATTGCAGAAACTCTGCTGGTTGTAAAACAGCTAAGGAGAATTTATGTATCAATGGTTTTGACAGAAAAAGTGAGACAAGTCGTTATTCAAGGTAAGACAGTGCAGGCAAAACCATTGTTTTATTTTTGTATTTATATATATATATATATAAGATCTACCATCCTGCAAAGTTCAGCTCCAACCCTGATCAAACACAAATGAACCAGCTAATTAAGATCTTCAGGAGCACTTGATTGATGAATCAAAGCTCATCACAAACAGCTTTTCCACAAGCTGAGAAAGTTAATACTAATATATAGAACAGGGGTGCCCAATCCTGTTCCTGAAGATCTACCATCCTGCAAAGTTCAGCTCCAACCCTGATCAAACACAAATGAACCAGCTAATTAAGATCTTCAGGAGCACTTGATGACAGGTGTGTTGAATCAGGGTTGGATCTGAACTCTGCAGGCAGGTAGATCTCCAGGAACAGGAATGAGCACCCCTGATATAGAAGGTGTGTCGTTCACACAGACACTAAATACCATCATGGTAACACACAGGATACTGAAATAATGCAATAAACATTAATTTAACAACATTAGATGTAAGATAAAACCCTAATGTACTCAACTGATAAGAAAAAACAAAAAATAAACATAGGTATTTCAATGCAAAAAAACCCCATCAAATGTGAAATGTCATGCAGGGAATTCTGGGAATATCAATTTACTTTTTTTTTTTTTACTGTAAATTATACAATGACTTGTTCTTTTTCACTTCCAAAAACCCTAATTTTAACAGTATTTTACTGTACATTAAGCTTAATGACACCAAATATAATTAAGTTATTCACAGTTTATAGTACGGAAACTAATTAACAGGTTTTTACTGTAGCATTTTAGTCTGTTAAAATTCAAATGTTAAAATCACGATAATTTACTGTTAAAATCATGATAATTTTTTTTACAGTGTCATTTTGGGACATAACATATCTATGTCAGGCCACATCCACACGAAGCCAGAGCTTTCCCTATCCAATCTTTTTTTTTTCTTCGTTCTAAAAGAAATCCATAAACATGGCGTTGTCTCAAGAAATATTTGTGTACACACGAAACCACTGAAACCAACTCAATACGATGTAGTATACATGCCAGACCAGTATGTGGCACTGTAATTCTGCCACATAGATACACTACAGTAAAAACGAGTGGACGGGCTCTCAGATTATTGGAGAGAAAAAAAATATTGACAATACACATAATGCCGAGTTCACACTGCACGATTTTAGCCCGATTTTTCACTCGCCGACAGGTTTTGCGAAATTGCCGACAAATGCCCGAAATCGGAGGCAAATCGGTGCTCATCCACGCGAGTGACAATCACGCAGTGTGAATTATCTGAGAGAATCCCCGACATGTCGCCGACGCCCGCAAAATATTTGGCATGCTAAATATCTGGAGCTGTTGGCGATTCACAATCATGCTGTGTGCAACGAGTTCTGACTGAAAACTACATCGGCGATGACCTACAGCCAATGAGAGACCAAGATACAGGGCAGAGGGAAGTTCGGGGAGGAGTTATAGACCAGAATATCAGTATTTTAATAGATATATGAACAATTATATCATACAGAAACAAGCACAAACTTTTGCTTGCCCAGCCACAACATCAGCATAACAGTTACTGCAAAATTATTTACCGCCAACACTCTTTGCAGAACACCCCAGGCCTGTTCCCTGCATCTCCCTCCTGCATAATCTGTTTTTCTTTTTCTCCTTGTAGCTGGAAATCAGCTCACAGACCATTTGCGGGCTATATATATATTTTTTAATAATTCCATTCTCGCTGGAGAACTCCGGTCTGAGGCATGCAGGTTTTCGCATTATTTCCTTATCACTTCTCGCGTGTGTTTTGTTGTGAAACGTAGTTTGCGGACCAGACAGAGCTGTCGACGATTCTTCCTATTGTGAAGTCATGCAATGTGAAACCCCCTGTCGCCGATCCATCGTACAATGTGAACACAGCAGCGACTGACTGCTACCTCAGATAGTCACGCAGTGTGAAAACAACGGAGATCTGAACTCGGCATAAGTGTCACAGATAGTCAACACCGTCCACAGCACTATACCCCTGCACTCTGCCCACTCGTTCACAGTCACCAGAGTTCTGATCACCTGCACCTGATACAACCAATCAGCACAGACTATATTAACCACTCACCTCAGTTCACTGTTGTCTGGTCTTGTTGTTCCTTCCTGAATGCTACCTGACCACTTACCTGCATGGACTTATCTTCTTCCGTTCTATATTCATCTGCATCCATCTTACGGATCCAGCTCACCAACACCAGTTCATCCAAACCTACAAAAATAAGACTGTTATTCACTGAGCATTCTCATCTCAGCATTGCTCTGTTTACCAGTCACTCATCTGCTATACACGTGTATCTGTCAAAACCTGCAATAAACCTTGTTTGGATTACCTTGTTGCATTCTTCTGTTTTATTACAATAAATGTTTATTTTAAGACACTATCTATGCAGCTGCAGTTGTAGGTGTAAATTACAATACATCTTTCGCAATTAGCAGTAACTAAGGGCTTTACATACACTAAGCTTTCCAGTTGTAATCTATATTTTGAAGATGTTTACAGTGGAGTTTGATAATATATTATTCAACTGGTTTATATTAAAAAATAAATCCATAAAATATGGTAATTTTTCTGGATGCTGAAAGTATTTTCTGATTTATGAAGTGATAAAAAGAGACATCTATAATCCCCACCATAAAAACCTTTTACTCTAATTTGTCAACAAAATGAAACAAGACTTTTTTTAACCTGTTTATGCAATGTTCAGCTTTCTGCTCTGGAAAGGTATTCAAATTAGTGCATATTTTATTACATAATATATCATTTGCAAATTTAAACATAACATTTCAGGAAACTCGTAATGCAAAACAATTGTCTTAATATTCTGTGATTAACCAACAGAGGAAAGTATGGTGATATCTATTAGTTCAATTGTTTACCCTTTTCACCTGTGGTGTTTTGCCCTGAACTGGTTGCATGCTGTATTTATTTATTTCCCCAGAGTTACATGCCCAGAGCCACTGCTCTTATATAAACTACGTGTCATGAATCCGGTCCATGAACTTCCTTCTGCTAGCCATCAGAGGTCACCCTTTCCAATTTCATTGACTCTCGCGCTACACACTGTTGCACATCACCCCGGACTACATATCCCATCATTCATTGCACTGATTGCACTCAGCACGGATTGCACACAGCTGTTAACACTGATTGCACCCAGCTGTTTCATATCACTCCCTCACTATTTAACACTCACTCTGATCCCTTCCCTCTGCCGAGTACTGTTTAGCGCATATCTTTAGATAGCTACACTACAGAGCCCTCATTAGTTTCCCTGCCTTAGCCTTAGCCTTTTTCTCGGTTTCTGATCTTCGCCTGGTTTCCTGGATTTCTCCCTTAGTCTTGCCCCTTCTGATTCTGTTTGCCTTTCATCGACCTACGCTAGCCCTAGGACTATTCTTGTCTCTTGCCCGCCATATACCTGGTTGCCACTGTTTGGCCCTGCCTGTGTTTCTGACCTCTCTGCTAAATAAAGCTTTGCATATGGATCCGCACGTCTCACGTCTCGTCAGCCCCGTAACACTACGACTTGGTGCTCATGCTCAAACTTCTTTGTTAAGCGAGAGTAGCTACGTTTCCTTCAAAAGTTTTGAATAAAACTGGAATATTGTATAAAACATATGCAAATAAAGCACCTTTTTCCTCTAATGTTCACTTCATATGGAAAGTGGCGCAAAGTATCGGTAATAAAATAATAGGAAGTTACTTCAACCATGGAAACCTATGACATTTTTTCCTACATATTAAATTACTTGTGCCTCAAAGCGCACAGATGAAATGCAACAACAAACGCTGCCATGTTATCTTACATTCAGAGGTAAATGAGACAGTTCTGAGAGGTAATTATACCCGATCATTTTGATTAAGGGCTTTGGGTTAGGCATTTCAGAATTACTAAAACAATTTTTGAGATAGTGTACAATGATAGAGGTTGTTTTGTTTTTTTTTGCACATCCAGGAATTTATTTGGTAAATGTGCTTCCATTGTACTTTATGTAAAAATACATGAGTGGAAACATAGCAAATTAATGGCAGAGGATGAGGAATTGACTCTCAACTCTGTTCTTTTGTATTTGGTGTTTTCTGTGGAAAACACCACAGCAAATACAAAAATTTGAATCCCATCATCTTCGACCGTAGGCAGGGAAACTCCCCGGACAGATCCTTTAGTGAACCTTTAAATGATATATAAACAAATGGAAAAATAATTGTTTAGTTCAACTGCTGTCACAGTATATGCAGCCAAACAAGCAGCAAAAAAGCAATTTAGCTGTAATAATGCTGGAGTGTTTCCCTCTGGTATCCATCAGCTTTTACAATCCGCTGTGTACTCAGGTATCCACACCAAAACAAATTAGCCAGAATGTGTGATGTACATGCAACATTTATCTCAAAGAATTGTTCCCCTAAGTTTTGGCGTATCCTAATGAATAGAAGTAGCTGGAAAGCCCCATGGTGACAGTTGAAATTACACAGTGGTAATGTTTAGGGGAACAGGTCATTTCATTATGTTGGCCACATATAAAATCACTCCAGTCATAATTATGGTAATTTTGCCAATGCTATGGGTAAACTTAAATTCACCCATTGAGGATTTGACAGCAGTAAAAACATATAATACATTTTTTTCT
This sequence comes from Sinocyclocheilus grahami, assembly GCF_001515645.1. Taxonomy (NCBI): domain Eukaryota; kingdom Metazoa; phylum Chordata; class Actinopteri; order Cypriniformes; family Cyprinidae; genus Sinocyclocheilus; species Sinocyclocheilus grahami. Next base: position 345,507 of record NW_015505746.1, read on the forward strand.
AATGTATTTGAATGCTATTTGTTTTTATGTAATATTTTGAAATCTTAAGCCATTCATTTTTTACATGCATACAATCGTGCCTGACACTGACAGTGGAATTGCCTCTTATTTGCTTCACTTTCTAACCTTCCCACATCTCTGATGTGGAGGCATCAATTACATGATCTCCCAGCCATGCTATTCCTTTCCACAAGTGTAAACCTCTATCCTCTCTCATAGGGATGGGATTTCACAGCGCTGACGAGCAGGTGTTAATTTATTTCACATTAGCCTGCACAGCACGATGCCCTCGACTCCAACTGGCCCTCAAAACATACTATTAGTAATTCCTGCCTCTCACATGCGGCTGGGGTAGGGGGCATTATTGATGTTCTTTTTGTTTAAGGCTCAAATCTGTATGCATGATTAAAAATGGATGTGTTTGAAGTCTGTTGGATCAAACCAGATGAGGGCAGTGAAGGTGTGATGCTGTGGAGCCCCAGCAATCTACAAAGCCAGATGCAACATATGGGAAGTATGAGTCACATCAAAAGAAGACTATGTCTTGTTTAGCTTGTTCTGGGAGGCCTATGCAAGCGTCCGTTCAGGCTACAAGATGACTAGAATAAAAAGTGGGTTCAAAAGTCGGAAACTGCTATGAAAAATAAAATATTATAAAATAAAATAAAAATTAAACTTTTTTGCATTTAATTATCTAATTTAATTATAACGCCTACTGTACAGTATTGTGTACAAGTCCTCTAAATGTACAGCATGATCAAAACTTTGCTGAAAAATCTGTTGTACACAATCTACTACATGGCTTCTGTCATCTGACTGATACTTTATCATTTTTAGCAAGTAAAATGCCTTTTTATAATTCTAAAAATGTCCAGCCTTATGTTGTGGTACATGTGTCCTCATGCCGGGAAATGTTTACTGATTCTTATAAAGTAAATATAAAGTTTATTGGAATATTTCAAGATGAACACTTACTGGACTGAAGCAACTGAAGAAACTAAATAGAGATAGATAGATAGATAGATAGATAGATAGATAGATAGATAGATAGATAGATAGATAGATAGATAGATAGATAGATAGATAGATAGATAGATATAAAAAACTGACACTTTAAAAAGCATCAGAGAACCATCAACATGCAAAAGTGTTGTCAAATCATTGAAATATGTATGTTAAAGAAAGATTATTTTCATCATGACATATTATAATAATTGTTCTTTGATATATATATTTTTAATCTATTACTTAAGTTTGGCAAACAAAGATTAATTCATTATATTTTTACTTGAAGTCAGTTTCTTGTCTAGGAAGAACATATTTATATCACCCGTGTCCATAAGACCAAATGAACAAGCCATTAATTTATACTTCTCACCTTGTAGACAGCTCCTTACATCTGAAGAAGGAAAGCCTCAGACAATTTTCATTAGTTTCCCCCAAGTGCCTTGGTTGATGGAAAGGACTAAGTGGGCTTTTTAAGTGTTTCATTTCTGACATTCTGCAAAATAGCTTGGTTTGGAGGCTGTAGTAAAAACTGCAGTAAATACATCAAAGCAGCATACGCCACAATCTACCTTGAGTGCTATAACCATTTTATCCTCATTTTCTGTTTGAATGTGCTGTGGAGTGCATCATTGCGTGCGTCGTACATGAAGGAAGCACACAGTAAAACGAAACTCTTGGATGACTGTGACCTTCAGATGTACAGTTTTTCTCAGTCGCTTTGGTGCATTTGTCAGATCAGAAATTAAATTCTCAAAACTACTTGTTCAACCTCCACATCATCTAGTCAATTGTGCACATCATAAAAGCAGTTTCTCACTCTTTTGAACAAGTTGCGATTGCTTTGGTACATTCATGCAATTGATTATGTACATTTGTCTGCGGTTTGCTTTATCATCGGTTGCTAATGTCACGTTGCTCAAAATGCATTATATAGTTCTCTGTGCAATGTCTTACCCCCCAAAACATCTAGTCATTAGTTCATCATCTAAGTCATTAAATGCAAAATGGTTGATCTAGTTGTCATAAACTCTCAAGCATATTTTCTACACATTTCTATTAGACTTTTTGTAAATTTGCCATGATTTGTACAGGTGAATCTTGTCTTTCACTAATGAAGAGAATGTAGGTCATCTAATGATAAACCAGTTCTCTGAAATAGCTCAAAGGTGCATCGCATGAACCTTCAATTGGAAAGAATATATAGACAGAGGACAACACAAGAGTTACAAATTCTGCCAATGGTAAATCAACAGTAGCTCTCTGACCGATGCTGTTTCAACCACACCTTCTGCTTTTGGTCAGGTTGAAGCCAGCCTCATCCATGTATATGAAGTTGTGAGATGGTTCACTTGACTCCAATTCCACGTTGCATTGCAAGGGAAGATATTTGTTGTGATGTAGATGAGAATCTGTGGTGCCTGCAAAAGCAAAGTTCTGCCTAAGGGGTGTTTCCTGTGTTTGCCTTTCTAATTTAGGATTTTCACCTTCGTATATCTTCCCATATATCTTTTGTATATCACAATGACGTTGTGACGGGCCTTTTTTTTTTTTTTTGTCAGACCACTAGTAAAGTGTAGCTGTGAATCCTATCCAGTCTCTTTCAATCAATATCCCACATACATTCATGTGTAAATTTGTACTTTTGAAATGGATATATGGCATACATAAGAAGTGCAGCCTTCTGCATTTCAATACAGTAACTGTCATCCAAACTGTTGCCATAGTTTACATCAGGTAATACTAACAGAGTGCACTGTAACATTGACAGCATGACTAAGCATTTTGATTATCTTGCTTGTGAACAATGACACAAGGACTTTTCATTCTGATGGCACTGATATGTTCATTGACATAAATACTTACTTTTGAGAGATGAACTAAAGATTTTGAGTAAGTTACAGGTTTTTGCAGGTAATCCATTGTGTGGTGCTGTTTGTACGAATTGTTTTTGTTTTTACTTCTTTGCAAATATTAAGGATGATTCAAGAAATGCACCAGTGACTGAGGAAAAAATTTAATTTTCAAAAGATTGAAAATTCCAAAACATGTTAACAGGTTATACAGTACTTCTTAATGAAGATATAACATGCTCATATTTAGGAGGTGTAAATCAGTTTACAGTGGGTCCTTTATTGGTACCAGGTGGCAGTGATGATATATGGCAATACTATTTGACATACAGCATGCCATATTTTATGTATTTACATTGTACTGTACTCCAAGGGCTTACTATGTAAATATTCAATCAATTTTGGTAATATTTGTAATCTTGGTCCGGATAACTTAAAAAATGCTTTAAACAAAAAAAATGTACAGAAAGATAGATAGATAGATAGATAGATAGATAGATAGATAGATAGATAGATAGATAGATAGATAGATAGATAGATAGATAGATAGACGGACGGACGGACGGACGGACGGACGGACGGACGGACGGACGGACGGACGGACGGACGGACGGACGGACGGACGGACGGACGGACGGACGGACGGACGGACGGACGGACGGACGGACGGACGGACGGACGGACGGACGGACGGACGGACGGACGGACGGACGGACGGACGGACGGACGGACGGACGGACGGACGGACGGACGGACGGACGGACGGACGGACGGACAGACAGACAGACAGA
>NW_015505746.1:353608-355751 GCF_001515645.1 Sinocyclocheilus grahami
TTTTTTGGTCAGACCACTAGTAAAAGTGTAAGTGGAATTCTATCCAGTCTCTTTCAATCAATATCCCACATACATTCATGTGTAAATTTGTACTTTTGAAATGGATATATGGCATACATAAGAAGTGCAGCCTTCTGCATTTCAATACAGTAACTGTCATCCAAACTGTTGCCATAGTTTACATCAGGTAATACTAACAGAGTGCACTGTAACATTGACAGCATGACTAAGCATTTTGATTATCTTGCTTGTGAACAATGACACAAGGACTTTTCATTCTGATGGCACTGATATGTTCATTGACATAAATACTTACTTTTGAGAGATGAACTAAAGATTTTGAGTAAGTTACAGGTTTTTGCAGGTAATCCATTGTGTGGTGCTGTTTGTACGAATTGTTTTGAGAAATGCACATACTTCTTTGCAAATATTAAGGATGATTCAAGAAATGCACCAAAGTGACTGAGAAAAAATGTAATTTTCAACAGATTGAAAATTCCAAAACATGTTAACAGGTTATACAGTACTTCTTAATGAAGATATAACATGCTCATATTTAGGAGGTGTAAATCAGTTTACAGTGGGTCCTTTATTGGTACCAGGTGGCAGTGATGATATATGGCAATACTATTTGACATACAGCATGCCATATTTTATGTATTTACATTGTACTGTACTCCAAGGGCTTACTATGTAAATATTCAATCAATTTTGGTAATATTTGTAATCTTGGTCCGGATAACTTAAAAAATGCTTTAAACAAAAAAAATGTACAGAAGGACGGACAGACAGACAGACAGATAGACAGATAGACAGATAGATAGATAGATAGATAAGACACAGTTAAATTAATTACTTTCATCTTGTTACATTAAATTCACTTTGTAGCCCAAAATATCTAAAGAAAATCAAGTCAGTCAAGAAGACTTTTTTTTTCTTTCTTTCTTTCAGAAGGAGAACATCTATGCAACCTTAAGTGACTTCATTTTTCAGTACAATAGACATACTCTAATAGATCGATGCTGCTGCCATTCAAAGGAAATGGGAGATTTGAATGCAGAGAAAACAACTTGATGCGAACAGCCGAGCAAATCATGGACTAAACAAGCCAATTACATTGTTTTTGTTGTTGTTGAGTTGTTTTAAGAATAAAAGTGAAAAAATAAAGATATACAAGAAGGTCTTTTATGGCCTCATATTGTACATTAACTATTAACTTTGGACTGAAAATCTTGTCCTCACCTTGTGCCAAAACCAATTTTCCTTCTTCAGCCTAAAATGTTATTATAAAACAACTCTTGAAAAGCAAGCCACACAACTACTTTTCTCTAGCACAAAGAAATAGGCAGTGTATCAAAAGACAAGGCTGAACTTAAAAATCATGCTGTGAGAAGCTGTAACAAACTAACCACTACTCAAAGTTCTCACTATAAAAGGGGCTTGGATGAGCCCTGAATCCTGAGTCTTTTATGAACAATACAGCAGAGTGAGTCTCCTAGTGGATTTTTAAGGAAACAGACTAAATCAGTAAAACACATCAAAGTCCACAACAAAGTATGTGGCCATGTACAGAATGGAATACCAGCTTACTATTTACTGAATAGTGCACTGTATATACTGTACACTACCTATTTATTAAATAGTATGTGAAACTGCATGCATTATGCAACAGTAAATGTTTCAAAGTTTGCTCACATGACATTATTGTCAGCAAACAACACAGAACTTCCAAGTTTATTCCAAGAAGCAGATGAGGTACAAGCAAAGATATCAGATATGGCAGATCCAGGATATGGATAAAGCACTGTATATACTGTACACTACCTATTTATTAAATAGTATGTGAAACTGCATGCATTATGCAACAGTAAATGTTTCAAAGTTTGCTCACATGACATTATTGTCAGCAAACAACACAGAACTTCCAAGTTTATTCCAAGAAGCAGATGAGGTACAAGCAAAGATATCAGATATGGCAGATCCAGGATATGGATAGAGACTTAAGCCGGGCTCACACTACAGGAGTTTTAAAATCCTAACCGATTATGAAATCTGGTTGCAGCACACACATAAGGAGAATCTTTGCAGATTATCTTCTCTCAAATCTTAAACATGCACACACTACAAGATTTGAACATCATGG
>NW_015505746.1:355887-357348 GCF_001515645.1 Sinocyclocheilus grahami
GATAGATAGATAGATAGATAGATAGATAGATAGATAGATAGATGGACGGACGGACGGACGGACGGACGGACGGACGGACGGACGGACGGACGGACGGACGGACGGACGGACGGACGGACGGACGGACGGACGGACGGACGGACGGACGGACGGACGGACGGACGGACGGACGGACGGACGGACGGACGGACGGACGGACGGACGGACGGACGGACGGACGGACGGACGGACGGACGGACGGACGGACGGACGGACGGACGGACGGACGGACGGACGGACGGACGGACGGACGGACAGACAGACAGACAGATAGACAGATAGACAGATAGATAGATAGATAGATAAGACACAGTTAAATTAATTACTTTCATCTTGTTACATTAAATTCACTTTGTAGCCCAAAATATCTAAAGAAAATCAAGTCAGTCAAGAAGACTTTTTTTTTCTTTCTTTCTTTCAGAAGGAGAACATCTATGCAACCTTAAGTGACTTCATTTTTCAGTACAATAGACATACTCTAATAGATCGATGCTGCTGCCATTCAAAGGAAATGGGAGATTTGAATGCAGAGAAAACAACTTGATGCGAACAGCCGAGCAAATCATGGACTAAACAAGCCAATTACATTGTTTTTGTTGTTGTTGAGTTGTTTTAAGAATAAAAGTGAAAAAATAAAGATATACAAGAAGGTCTTTTATGGCCTCATATTGTACATTAACTATTAACTTTGGACTGAAAATCTTGTCCTCACCTTGTGCCAAAACCAATTTTCCTTCTTCAGCCTAAAATGTTATCATAAAACAACTCTTGAAAAGCAAGCCACACGACTACTTTTCTCTAGCACAAAGAAATAGGCAGTGTATCAAAAGACAAGGCTGAACTTAAAAATCATGCTGTGAGAAGCTGTAACAAACTAACCACTACTCAAAGTTCTCACTATAAAAGGGGCTTGGATGAGCCCTGAATCCTGAGTCTTTTATGAACAATACAGCAGAGTGAGTCTCCTAGTGGATCAACAGACTAACAGACTAAATCAGTAAAACACATCAAAGTCCACAACAAAGTATGTGGCCATGTACAGAATGGAATACCATTTACTGAATTACTGAATAGTGCACTGTATATACTGTACACTACCTATTTATTAAATAGTATGTGAAACTGCATGCATTATGCAACAGTAAATGTTTCAAAGTTTGCTCACATGACATTATTGTCAGCAAACAACACAGAACTTCCAAGTTTATTCCAAGAAGCAGATGAGGTACAAGCAAAGATATCAGATATGGCAGATCCAGGATATGGATAAAGACTTAAGCCGGGCTCACACTACAGGAGTTTTAAAATCCTAACCGATTATGAAATCTGGTTGCAGCACACACATAAGGAGAATCTTTGCAGATTATCTTCTCTCAAATCTTAAACATGCACACACTACAAGATTTGAACATCATGGCGCAT
>NW_015505746.1:357568-388258 GCF_001515645.1 Sinocyclocheilus grahami
GGGAGAGAGCGCTGTACGCCCCCCCCCTCCAATCCCTGCCGGTACGAGACTCGAGCCCACAACCTTTGGGTTACCAGTCCGACTCTCTAACCATAGGCCACGACTTCCCCACGACTTAAGATTATCATGCCAGAGGGAGCGACTCACGTGATCGCTTTGTGACCAGAGGCGTGTCTACGTGGTGGCCAGGGGTGGCACCGGCCCCCCCTGAAATCTGGCTGGCCACCCCAGGTGCCCCCCCAACCCCACCCCCACCAGATATCGTGATCTCACAAAGTTCTGTTATGACCAATGAATCTCACACTGTGCAATTAATATATTATTATATATTATAATATATTATAATATATTATTAACATCGTCGTGTAAACACTCTGTAGGCCTATGTTATAATGAAAGGATTCGATTGTGATCAGCACAGAACAAAAACTGGTGTGTGTCGCAGCCATTAGGTAAACCAGCATACATTCATGAGGATGATGAAGGTGTTTTAACTTGAGTAAAGCCCCCAGACCCCCTGCTCGTGACTCCCCATGCCACCCCCGTACACGTTCAAAACTGAGGCGATTTCACTCCAGCGCTTCTCTTTCTCATTACAGTTGTGATACTTTTTCGACACATTATACAGACAGTCATGTTACTACAAAACATCAAGAAGCAGTTTCCTCCGTCTCCACTATCCAATGGAGCCGTACAGCAGCTGTTTTGCGGTCACACATCGGCTATTGTGAAAGTACTGACGTAATCATGTAGTCGTTATCATCCCGATTTCAATCCTAAATATCAAACATGTTTGATATTGATCGGGGCGGCCCCGATTTGTGTGCAAGCAGATCGGGAGGTGCAAGATTCGATCGGTGAACGCCTCACATTACCAGATAATCCGCGCCAAACATCGGGACCGATCGAGGGTCTCAACAAGATTTGTACTCCGGGAAATCGGGGCTAAATCAGGCTAAAAATCCTGTAGTGTGAGCCAGGCTTTAGTGAGCAATTTTTGAGTAATGGTGTTTGTCTTTACAGGACGAAGACTGATTCCACGGGATGGATCGCTGATGGGAGAAGACAGAAGAGGACTGAAGAAGAACCGTTGACTGGCAGTCCAGTCAAATAAGGATTCATAAAAGATGTTGAAAATCACAGCTGATTTATTCTCCAAATCACTCATAATGCTGTGCACTGCACTGTGGGAAATATTTTGTGCAGTATGTTCTCATCAGTACTTTAGAAGCACTCGTCTATATGTACCAGTAGACAAGTATCAGAGTTTAGAATATGTGTTTCACTTCTTTAAACAACTTTAAACATTTGGAAGCAAACAATGTCAATGTGTTTGTTCCTTGACACTGTTATTCCTTGAACAGCCATTTCCAATTATTCTTTAGATATTAATAAACACGTCCAATAGCATCATATTTGACACTTCATTTCACTGCAGCATCAACCAACATGCTTTGATGGTTTCTCCATGCCAGTGTAATGAAATGTACATATGAAAACATGCTCATCTCTACGGGGAAACCGCTAAATCTGATAAGTCGCATTATGCACATGCAATAACCATTTACACAGTAAACAGAATGTGGGGTAATGCATTCACCATCAACTGGAAGACTGATTAAATTTATAATAAAATAAATGATCCCATTACACCAGTAATTGGCATCACTGACTTCAAAAGCAGATTCCCAGTCAGCTACACTATATGATTTCTAGGATTCAAAAAAAAAAAAAAACTTTTATTCATACCCGTACATACTGTAAAAGGAACACATTTTTCTGCCATCGAAGCAATTAAAGCTCTCAACAATAGTTCAACCAAAAATTAAACCTTGCTGAAAATTAACTCACCCTTAGAAAAAGCTGAATTGTAAGAAAATCCATGATTAAGATGTTTTTAACTTCAAACCATTGCTTCTGGCTAAAACACGAGTCCTCTATCCAAAATATTGCTTTCTCTGGAACGCAATAACTATTCCTGAGTGAATGTCCCAAAATCTACCTTAGACAAAATGGCAAACTAAATTGCAAAATAAGTAGCTACATGTGAACCAATGAAATATTTGTTTTCAAGAATTAAGATTAAAAACAAATAATATATTGACTTCTAAAGCCACTTCGCCATCCACATCAAATAGATTAGCACATTCAGGGTGACACAGAAAGGTTTAAGTATCATGCTGTTTCTGTGAACAGATCTGAGATCTTCCAGTATGTTTGTAATATATGTAGTTTTCCCCTCAAAGCCTTAGTTTTTATTGTGCCATTAGTGGTGGGTAGTTTTTCCCAAACACATGGAAATCTGTTTGTTGCATGCAATTGAATTGCATCTCGTGTGTGTTTTTCACTGAATTCACAATGAATTTAGTAGTTATGCTTGTTTGTTGTAAAGTAGACATATCTACATTACACACATTTAAAAAAAATTAATAATAATCCCTCATCTCACTCTTTAAGGCCAAAAATGAACATTCTGTCATCATCTACGCACCCTTATGTCATTCCAAACTTGTGTTACTTTCTTCCTGTATTGTACAAAAGAAGTGTCCTGAAGTGGATAAAAGAAGATTTTTGGTAACACTTTACATAAATATTTTATAATGCATTATTAAGGTATTAATAATGTACGTTGTGATGCATATCTTTTCATAAATAATTGTAACCAAAGATAAAATGCATTATATGTAAAGGCTTTAAATAAAGTGTTACCAATATTTTTGTTTTAAACCACATTGATTGCATTCATGGCATTAAAAAAAACATTATTTTGTTCCAAAAATATATTTTTTAAATCTATTCTGTGATCACATTTAAAATAAAATAAAATAAAATAATAAAATATTTATAAATATAAAATATTTTCAATGGAATGAAGCTGAATTGATCACCACCTATCATCGAGGCCTCAATCCTTCCATCCGACAGCAGATGGTAATCTATGATGACAACATTGGTCTGGAGAATTTCATTCAGCATTTCCTAAGGATTAGGATTTCCCAACATCTCACTGCATGCTCGCTCAATCAACCCACTCCGCATCCTCTGCCCATCACTACGTCAATCACCCCTTCTGCACCAGAACCCATGCAAGTCGATTCCATCTATCTATTGCATGTGGAGCATCAGCGCAGAATACTCAGTCGCCTCTGCCTATACTGCGGAGCTGACGGCCACCTTCTACCTACGTTCCCAGTCCACTCACCACGCCCAGCAGTGAGTACTATTCAGTTATCTCCAGAAACAGCACATTTAGCTAGAACAGATGTAATGTTAATGAATTGTCATCATTCTGTTTCAGCGAAAGCCCTCTTAGGTTCTGGATCAGCCGGCAATATCATCTCTCTCAATCTCCTCCACAAATTACATCTCTGTGACGAGAGGGGCGGGGCCGACAGCCGTGGGAACGGAGCGAGGCCGGTGGAGTAATTGCGAATGCGCGACACCTGCGCCACTCACCGGTCTCGAGTCTCACGGAGGAGCTCCGGAAGGATACAAAGGAGGATTGACGACAGGGAAAGACGAGAGAGGACCAGGCCTGGATTTTATTTTGTGTTTTGGTTTAGTTTGTGCGCGGCAGTCGTCCGTGAGGGGCTGTCGCGCTATTTTGTGTTTATTTTATTATTAAAGTTTTGTTTGAGGGTTCGCCGGTTCCCGCCTCCTTCTTCCTGTGACTACAAACGTTTGTTACAATCTCCAAAGAAAACCATGCTCACAACCACTTCACATTCACACCATTCTGGGAAAACCACTGGGCCGTGGTTATGTTCGGTATTACTCACCCACCATGATGCTCTGCATCGGATGCCTACACCAGGAAAAGATATCCTTTGTGGTGCTGGAGGGTTCCACCACTGACGTAATCCTGGGATGCCCGTGGATGCAACAGCACACACCATTCGTATGCTGGGAAAGTGGTGAGATCCAGCTGTGGGGAGAGTATTGCTTCCAGAACTGTCTACAACCTGTCAAAAAAAATTGTGTTAAACAATTTGTCAAGAAACTAACACCCTCTTCAGAACCTCCTGAGACTCAACTCACAAATCATCAAGTACCATTATCCTCTTTCTCTGGTTCCAGCAGCCCTGGAGCAGTTGCGCGGAGTTCGCATCTTCACCAAGTTGGACCTACAACCTCATCCGGATACGTGAGGGTGATGAGTGGAAAACTGTCTTTGTGACACCTTCAGGCCACTATGAGTATAGATGTTATGCCGTATGGGCTTTCCAACTCACCCTCCGTATTCCAGGGATTCATGAATGTTCCTCCACCACTTCATCATCATCTACATCAATGATCTATATATCTGTAGCCATAGCAATATCACCCTGCAGCCCAAGACTGGTTGCCCACTGAAGCTAAGCAGGGTTGAGCCTGGTCAGTACCTGAATGGGAAACCTCCTGGGAAAACTAGTTTGCTGTTGGAAGAGGTGTTAGTGAGGCCAGCAGGGGGTACTCACCCTGTGGTCTGTGTGGTTCCTAACGCCCCAGTGTAGTGACAGGGACACTATACTGACAAAAGCACCGTCTTTCGGATGAGATGTTAAACCGAGGTCCTAACTCTCTGTGGTCATTAAAAATCCCAGGATGTCCTTTGAAAAAGAGTAGGGGTGTAACCCCGGCATCCTGGCCAAATTCGCCCATTGGCCTCTGACCATCATGGCCTCCTAACCATCCCCATATCTGCTGATTGGCTGCATCACTCTGTCTCCTCTCCACCAATAAAGCTGGTGTGTGGTGGCTGTTCTGGCACAATATGGCTGCCGTCGCATCATCCAGGTGGATGCTGCACACTGGTGGTGGTTGAGGAGATTCTCCCCTTCTATGTAAAGCGCTTTGAGTGCCCAGAAAAGTGCTATATAAATGTAAGGAATTATTGATTATAATTAATGATTTGTATCTACTGATTTGCTCCTGGAATCTTGCTGAACATTGCCACCACGTGACGCAGGTCCTTCAGAAACTCTGCAAATACTATCTGTATCTGAAGCTTGAGAAGTGCGAGTTCCACCAGGACACCATCCATTTCCTGGGATACATAATCAGTGAGCACGGCATCCAGATGGACCTTTAGAAGGTACAAACAGTAAAGGACTGGCCACAATCCTCTTCTGTCAAAGACGATTCAACGATTCCTAGGATTTGTCAACTTTTATAGATGATTCATCCTGGAATCTTGCTGAACATTGCCACCACGTGACGCAGGTCCTTCAGAAACTCTGCAAATACTATCTGTATCTGAAGCTTGAGAAGTGCGAGTTCCACCAGGACACCATCCATTTCCTGGGATACATCATCAGTGAGCACGGCATCCAGATGGACCTTTAGAAGGTACAAACAGTAAAGGACTGGCCACAATCCTCTTCTGTCAAAGACGATTCAACGATTCCTAGGATTTGTCAACTTTTATAGATGATTCATCTTCAACTTCAGCAAGATCAATTCTCCACTTACTTCACTCCTCCGTAATAGGCCCAAATCTCTGTCCTGGAACCCCGCTGCCAACTCCACCTTCAATTACTTAAAGGAGGCTTTCTGTACAGCTCCTACCCTTTCTCATCCCAATCCCGATCTCCCCTTCGTGGTAGAGGTAGATGCTTCCACCACAGGGATAGGTGCTGTTTTGTTCCAGTGGCAGGGTGAGCCTCCCATACTCCATCCATGAACCCTCAACTCCAAGAAACTGTCCCCAGGGGAGTGCAACTATGATATAGGCAAATGTGAACTGGTGGCAATCAAACTGGCTCTTGAGGAATGAAGGCACTGGCTGGAGGAAGCCAGTCATTCATTTGAGGTCATCACAGACCATAAAAATCTGGAATATCTGTGTGAAGCTATGAGACTGAATCCTTGCAACACACAGTGGGCACTCTTATGTACCCGGTTCAACTTCACAGTATCCTATAGACCATGAACCAAAAGGCTGATGCTCTTTCCTCTATGCACAACCCAGATCCTTATCTGTCACCTCCAGAACTAAGGCTGTGCAATTAATCGCATGCGTTTGTCATGCGCATCTCATCAGTAAAGCCAGTTTTGTGATTAGTAGTAAATCTCCATCACCTGCTTTCAGATGGAGTGGCATTTACTACACAGAGCCGTAGTTCACTGACAATTAGGCAATATCACGTTCATTATCGCAGATTGAATCGCCTATATATTCAGACTTGCATTTATATATTCAGAATTATAAATATATATTCAGATTTACATTTATATATTCAGAATTATAACTATATATTCAGATTTACTTCTATATATTCAGACATAACAATTTATTCAGACTTATAACTATATATTCACAATTTCCATTTATATATTCAGATTTACATCTATATATTCAGATTTTTATAAAATTATTTCCTGTTTGGCACCTCATATATAGACTAGAGAGAGAGAGAGAGAGAGATTATATATTAGGGCTGTCAGTTTAACACGTTAACTTAATTAATTAGTAATGAAAAAATAACGTGTTAACGCACTGCCCCGCCCCCCAGAACTGTACGTCATCTTACATTTCCTACAGTTGACTGTTGACAGACATGATACAAGGCAACAACTCCATAAATGTAGTTATGCCCTAAAATTCAATATATATGAGTTTTTTGCCTCATATTTATATATATCACGATAAGCGATATCACACGAGCAGCGAGAGCAATATCACATGAATAGCATGAGTGCAAATGTGATTTTATACAACAGTTCAGTAAATAAGAAGTTAATATTGTGTGTTTTTGCCAACAAAAATATTATGTATAAAGAATCTGTGAGCAACATAGCGGTGTTTAGTTTCTGAATGAATCCTCGTTTTGAACCATTGTTTTGATCATGTGAACCAATGATTCAAAGGCCCATTCAAAAAAGCGCTGTTTACTTAATTACTGAATGAATCAGCTGTTTGAACGAATCGAATGAATGAATGGCTCATAATAACACTTAACGCCACCTGCTGGCAGTTTTTGTTAATTAGAGTACCCTATCATTTCATGTATTAAAAAAATAGTTAAATAAATAAACATTAAAGGGAAAGTTCACGAAAAAAATTAATAAATTCTCTCATCACCCTCATGTTGTTTCAAACCTGAATGACTTACTTTCTTTTGCACAACATAAAAGAAGGTATTTTGAAGACTGTTGGTAAAGCGGTTTTGGTTACCAGTGACTTTCATTGCATGAACAAAAAATACAAAAAAATAAATGTTTCTCAAATTAGCTTCTTTTATGTTCCATATTAGTCCGTTGTAGCCTAAACTTTTATGTGTAATACATTATATGTTGAATCAAATAAAATGTTTATTTCTAAAGCTACTATTTATAATGTCATCTTGATACTTTCTCATTTAACACAATAATAGCTTTAAATAATCATTTGTGGGTATTTTCACAGCCAAATTTAATTTGCGATTAATTTAATTCATTAATTGCCGCACCATGTAATTAAATAGATAAAAATCGACTGACAGCCTTTTTATATATATATATATATATAAGAGCATTTCATTAAATTACATTACTTTTTTAATTAATGAAATGAGTTTTTCAGATTTCATTTTTAGATTATGGTAACCAGAATATCATAATTGCTAATGAGAATGTAATAAATGGTAATGAGTATATCATAAAAATAATGTCACAATCACTGATCTATATGACTATATATTATAGATCAGTGGTCACAATACATAAATAATAATAATAATAATAAAAAATAACTACATGAAATATGACTTAGTCATGTTCATGACAGGTTTTATGAGATCCACCCTCTTATCTTATGCTGCATCTGCTCACCCATGCTGTAAAAGAGCATGTCAAGCATAAGCTGATCCACTGAACTAGTAGTAGGTGGTTTTGCTGCACTAAAAGAAGAGAGCTGCCGTACAAGAACATGACCATTGGTCTACTGACACATCACAATGGTTACTCTTGGGTAGTGTCCTACTCGCTTGTGTGAAGGAAAATCCCAACTCTCTTCCTGACAGGGTCAACCAAAAATAGGCACAACTTATGGAAATGACTTTCAGGATAAAAGTAATCTTTTAGCAAGTGGAAAATGAGGGCTATAGTTATTTTTAAGTGTATTTAAAATGTGTTATCCTACAGTTTCATGAACTCAAAATGTTGCCTTACCAAATGGGCAAGCATTTATAATGACTCACATGAAAATTTCATCATGAGCACTACATATGTGAGCTGCTGACTGGGGTTTTCATTGATGACAGGATAAAAATAACTGTCCAGACATCATATTTAAGGTGCATTTAATGACACTTCTACTTCTGAAGCTGGTGTAATAGGCAATAGCCACTCTGGAAAAATAGATTCACCAGGGCTTGTGTGCTTGCTAACTGATTGCATTTGTACTGCACAGGAAATGCCTTCCTTTAAGCAAAATAAGTGGACAGTGTGTAGGATTACCATTGAGCTCAGCATTACAGACTGAAATTCTGAATCCAGGCTCAAACCAAGGAAGTAGTGCTTTTCTACAGCTCCAGACATTTGTCCTCATGCAAATTGTGTCTGATTCATCTTTTTCTCCTTTTTAAAAAATTTTAGATGAATATACATATCAAAGGGTATCGTAGACCTTTTCGTTTTAGAGGGGTTAGAGTAGACAAACGCCTCAGACCATGTTTTCTGTAAGAAAAGTAAACATTTCCCCTTTGTGGAAAAAATAAGTGTGCTTAATTGCATTGAATGCATGCTTGTAGTGTAATTCAAATAGTATATTTTTCATGGTTTTATAAAGGCCTAAATATATTTTTAAAATGTACTTGCAGATAATATTAATGAAATAAAAGGTCATTTAAGGGTACTTAAAGTACACTGTCATGACTATTTCTTAACACACTTGCAGCACTTTTATAAAATGCACTTTGTAATATACAATTTAAACATTTTAACATTTGAAATCACTACATTTTAATAATCTTTTGTTGTGCACTTATAAGTACACTTAGTCAAGTCCTGCCACCTTTATTTGTATAGCGCTTTATACAATACTGGTTGTGTCAAAGCAGCTTTACAGTGTTAAACAGGAAAATAGTTTGTCAATAATGCAAGAAGACAATAAAAGAATAATTTTTCCAGCTAAAGTCAGTTCATTGATGATTCATTGATGAGTGTCTGTGCAATCAGTCAAGCTTCCCCAACTAAGCAAGACAAAGGCGACAGTGGCAAGGAACCAAAACTCCAGCGGTGACAGAAATGGAGAAAAAACCTTTGGAGATGCCAGCCTCAGTCGGGGGACCAGTTCTCCTCTGGCCAGATGAAACCACCATGGTGTGGTTTAATTTCAGGCTGCAACACAGGTGCAGAGGTCTTATCTGGTCCCGATGGTCTTGTGCCGATAGTCGTCGAGGTGATGAGGTCTTCGCAGGGGATCTGTCTCTGGGGCGCATCTAGTTGACATGGTCTCCGCTGACATTCAGGACTGTAGAGGTCGGCTCTAGGTGCTGATCCTCCATCTGGTCTGGATATGGACTGGATCTGGGTGGCTACGGTGACCATCTGATCTGGATACAGACTGGATCCGTATGGCTACGGTGACCTCGGAATAAGAATGAATGAGACTAATATTAGCGTAGATGCCATTCTTCTTATGATGAAGCGAGTACATCGGGTGTTATAGGAAGTGTTCCCTGTTCCGGTTGACCTAATTAATGCAGCCTAACAATCCTTTAATGGGTTTGAATTATAGAAATGCGATGGTGTATTATGTGTATACCAAGTTAAAGAGATGGGTCTTTAATCTAGATTTAAACTGACAGTGTGTCGGCCTCCCGAACAATGCTAGGTAGATTTTTCCAGAGTTTGGGTGCTAAATAGGAAAAGGATCTTCCACCCGCAATTGATTTTGATATTCTAGGTATTATCAAATGGCCAGAGTTTTGAGATCGCAGCAGACGTGAAGGACTCTAATGCGATATAAGCTTGCTCAAGTATTGAGGAGCTAAACCATTCAGGGCTTTATAAGTAAAATGTATTCGTTGTACAATAGGGAGCCAGTGCAGTGTTGACAGAACCGGGCTAATATGGTCGTACTTCCTGGTTCTAAGAACTCTAGCTGCTGCATTTTGAACCAGCTGGAGTTTATTTATTAAGCGCGCAGAGCAACCACCCAATAAAGCATTACAATAGTCTAATTTACTTTGATGTGTTGACTAACATACTAAAACATACAATATGTAAAGAACTTGATTATATTTTTAACTGCAGTTTTATATGATATTACATTTAAAGTTAATATATTTTAAATGTACTAAACTGCAACATCACCATTACAAATACATTTAAATATATTACATTCAAGTTTCAATTTATAGTAATTACATTTAAGTATATTTTAATTTACCATAAATGCTTGTCAGTACATTTAGCAGTACACTTTAACCATATTTCAAACACAAGAAAATTAAATATGAAATTTCATATAAAGCTGTTTCCAAGTCCTATTTACTGTAAGTGGGTCTAAAGTTTACCTAATGGAATTTAATGTACGTTTAAGCTATAATACATTTTCATTTAATTGCAATCAGCATGCAATTAAGTTACATTAGTGCAATTAAGTTAATTACATTCCGCTTACACTTAAGTATATTATTTCTACAATAAGTACTCTTTTTAAAAGTATATGCTAAAATGCATTCACAAGGGACTCTTTATAACCATGCCAATAGTTCTGATGTTCCCAGCAGGCCATAAGTAAAGGTGGTAAGGATGCATTAGTATCGAGTTGTGGTGCTCCTAAGGAAGATCATTTATAAGTTTTAGAGTGCCGTAACTGTAAAATCCATTGTTTTTCATTGTAATTAGTGTATAATTGGGACACAGTGCATCATTTCATTCTGCAGTTTCTTTATATTTCAGTTTAAGTGTAAAGTTTGTAATGGATTTGCTTCCTGCCATATATATTTTTTGCAGTCATTTGACTGTCAAAATGGCATCAAACAATTCCCCACAGTATTCCAGCCTTGTTTCAATTGGATATAGCGAGACATAACGAGGTAAAATCATTTGATAAATAATTCCATGCCTAGTTCAATAGCAGTTTCATGGTCATGGATGACCATTCTCAAAATACATTTCTATCTGTCAAATAAATTCAGCACATGAGAAGCGGTCAGTCATCCTCTCATTTGGTTACTTAAAAGTGAAAATGAAGAAACAATGCAACACACAAGCCAGATAAAATGCGTTTCATAGAGGCTCTAGAATGCAACACTACAATAGATCAATAATGTACTGGAGCACAGACTGTTGCCAAGTGACGGTGATAAAACGCGGGTAAACAATTTCTTGTTATATGCTATGGAAGTGTTCCTCTACAGTACAGGCTCACCCCCTTGGGAAAATCAGTCCAGGCTTCATTTTAAAAAATGCTTTCACTATATTTAGACAAGCTCTTGGGAACATTTCTATGCTGCACTGTTTTCTACATGCAAACCATATATTCACCCATCCTTTTCCCATGACTATAATAGCTTATATAACCTTTTTACAGATCCTCCCTAAAACAATTACAGAAAGGAATAATTGATTTTCAGTTCCTTGGTATGGTTAGCGATCCAGTGTTGGCATGCTTATTTTGCCACAGCTTTGATCTGTTCATCCCAGCTTTTGATGCTAATAGACTTTGTTGGTCTTGTCATGAAACCAGGCCCTTGTTCAAACTACATCTGATAGTTGTGAAGCACCGAAATTGCTTCTGACACAGGTCACCTCCCATAACTTTTACATTGTGTGTGCTTTGTCATAAATTAATTTAATAAGCCAAGCTAAACTCTTGATCAATACTTGATGAAAGCTTATGTAGTCATTATGAATGCATTGTCAGTATGCATCTGCAGGATTACATTTAGATTAAGCAAGATAAATAGTGTCTATACACTTGAGGATGTATTCATGTCTCTCTAAGACAACTTGATACATGTTAAGTGTGAATAGACTGAAATACTTTTATACACTAAGGAGCGTCCATCAACTACCTGACAATTCTTCTATAAACAAACCGCTGTGATATTGATATCTACAGAATGTATGAGTGTATTTTGCCCTCCAGTGGAGAATAGGATGTACAACACCGTTATGAGTCCAGCTAAATGGCCTGCTGGCAACATATTCTAATTTTAGTGCTATCTTGCTGTGTGATGCACTCTGCACACCTCAGTCACACCTCGCCAGTCAGCCAGTAGAAAGGTTTGCTAATGTTGCTGAAATGACTGATATCCACAATCGGTTTCTCAACCTAGCACAGCTAATGACTGTAGGCATGTGTGTGCGTTTGTGGATGTGTAGAAGCTCTTCGGCCCTCGCTCCTTCTCTCTAAGGGTTTAGGAGTAATGGCGCACAGCAGTGAAATCTAATAACAGCTGTGAAGAAATTAGCTGGGGTCTATGGCCCCACATGCTGCTATAGCGATTTAATCTCACTTCAAAATCCACTGCTATGAAGATTAAATAGGCACCATTTGCATGTTGGATAAAGATATGGAATAAATGAGCAGCGCGAATCATTAGAGTCTGGTCTGGTCTTAAAATAACATTTTGTCACTGACTTCACAGGATGTGATTCTGCTTACCCTTGCATGCAGAATCATCAGTGTTTGTAGGATGGAATACTAGCATAATGCTTACTGCATACCCTATTTCACAGCATATATTATATTCTGCCAACTATTTATTTAAATAATAGGTGAAACAGTACAGTCAGAAAAAAAGGTACAAAAGCTGTCACTTACCCTAAATGGTGTATAAGTTAAAGGTAAATGTTAATACATAAATGATACATATTAGTACATTTTGAAAGGTTACCACCCCAGTGACAGATTTTTCTGAAAGTGTATGTAACAAATATTTTAAACTGCAAGATTAATGTCACATAAACTCCCTAGGTTGCAAAACAGTGGTACACTGAACTGACTGTTGATACACTGTGTTGAATGTTGCTTTTAACTGTAAATTCAGTTTAGAACAAAAAATATCTTCATATTCCATTAAAAAGTAAGTCATGAAAAAGATTGCACAGCTCATTTTTTCTAAATTTTATTAACTCCCATGTCCCACAAACTTGGCTGATATTAAAGCTTCTATTAAGAAACCACAAATTGATCCTTGTCAATTGGTAATTTACAGGCCATGGAGAGATCAATAGACCATCACATCCTCTTGCAGATTGGAAAATTATGTTTGCATTTGTGAACAGGCATTGCTGCATTTGTCAAATCTTACACAAGCAATTGTATATGGCATGCCACAAGGCTCTGTCTTAGGTCTTCTGTTGTTTCTTTGTTCATGTTTCCCATCTGAAATATTATCAGCAAACAAAGAATTAACTTTCATTATTATGCTGATGACATTCAGATTTATATTTCATCCAGATTTTATGTCATTTCTCAATTTTCCAAGCTAGAGAGGAGTGCATTAATGACAATCAAAGGACTGGAATACAAATTGGACATGAACAGCCTCTTAAGGTTGAGTTGGGCGGGCCATAAAGTAAAACATGGCAGAGGGGAGAAACATGGCCCTATCTGTAGTACTGTAAAGTTTTATTCATTTCCCCACAGCATCTACATTGCTTTCTCCTGACATTACAGTCATGTAATAACCATTTTATGCATATTGCAAGCTGAATTTAGAAAGTGTTATGGCTACCAGTGAATGGGATGCTACATTTTATTCAAAACCTGTTAGATATTGGCTAAATATCTTCTATACCTTTTGGCTTTAATAAGAATTCTGCAAGTAATAGGCAAGCATGAACTCATGAATGGGCCTTCCACTATGACTCCTTTCCGACAACAAAGCACTTGAACGTGACAAACTCTTAATTACAACTTCAGATATAGAATGTAGGAAATGTCTGATAGCACATGAAGGTAGCATAAGCTAGACTACTTTGAGCATGATGAATGTATACAGGAAAACTCTACATATGTTTGCACAGATGTTTGCACAACTGTGCATCTTTCCATGTATAATTTATTGCCTCATAGGGTTTGTTAAATACATTATAATTGTCCCTGTTTTACTGTGCTTGTGGAAAGTTAAATCAGAGTCTCCAGAAGAACAAATGCTGGAGCACAAACAGAAAGTTATGAGAGTCAGCAACACAGTCTATGCACAGAAATGACGCTGTCTGTGCTTTTGTATGTATTTGTGTCCTCAAATGCAAAAGAAGTGCCTCAAAGTGAGAGAGATGGAAAGTATATATGTATATGTATATGTATAAATATATGTAGTTCATGTTTAATGACAAAACCCCCTAAAATTAATGAGGTCATTTAATATCGTGTATCATTTTGGGCAGACACATTGATATCCATTTGGAAGAACCCTGGATCAAATTATACAACATAGAAACAGCCATGTAAGGGCAGGCTTTAGAAAACAAAAGTGACTCCAGTTTTAAGTCTTTTTAAAGCTGGAGAGTGCAAAGTTGAAAGGAATCCAAAAGAAATTCGAACTCGAAAAAGATTTTTATTGTAAACATTTAAATGTGATTACATCCTTTATGGGTCTTTGAAGGAACTAGTGAAAATGGCTTACCAAACTTTGAGATTCTTGTTGCTGTACTTCATTCTAAAAGGTGGGTTTACAATCTTATATTAAACATCTTTGTTTTATACACACTATGCAGATTAATTACTCATTTATTGCTTTATTTGAACAAAATTTTACTTTCTTTGCAGTCTTTTGTCCTATATATTTATTTGTACTCATTCTGTCTTTTTAACCCATTACTTTTTGACTGAATTCTCACTGATTATGTGGGCTTCTCTATTCCCCATTACCCACAGTGACCGCCTTAAAGCTCTGGTCTCCTCCCGGATGGATGATTAAAATGCCATGTCAATATGAATACGAGGCTCAAGAAAGTATCCAGCAGTTGTCCCTACAGTGGAGAAGCCCCAGGAACCAGCTCCTCTGTCACTTGATCAAGCACAAAACATACAGCAACTGCACAGCTGGATATTCAGTGCACTACAACCCAGGGAATATTACTCTCATCATCGCTGAGGTGAGGCAGGGGGACTTTGGGAGGCATGTGTGCTCTGTGAGCAAGCTTCATGAATTCTCAGACTTCAGCATTGAATTATACCAGAAGGAAGGTGAGGATGGCGCATTAAATTAACATTCACATTAATATATTTTAATTGAACAGTGATGCAGTTACCTATCATAGATTGAATGCATGAACCATATCAAGTTTCGTACTAACTCACATTGTGTAATCTTGTAATATGTTTAGATCTCTCTGCTGAATTACCAAAAGGCAAGGTAGATCAGTCAGGTACAGTATGTAATTGTATTCACTTAAATGAGAATTTCAATTCAAAGAGCAATAATGAAATGTCGAATGTCATGAGTTGTTTTTGAGATGATATTAGTTTATTCATTGAGTGCCTAACTCTTACCCACAGGTTCTGCAAAGGATCATTTCTTCCTTCTTGGCTGCAGTCTTTTTGTATCCATATTTGGGTAATAGGACAAGAATAATGTTCATTATCAGAATAATGATCACCAGACTAATGTTTCATATTAGATGCCATATATTCTGAGATAGCGGATACCTAAGGTTTTATACAGTCCAAAAATAAGAAGTCAAAGTTTTATTATTGTTATTTTTTTTCATAACAGTACCACTGGATGGCAGTATAGTCATAAATATCACTAAAACACATTTTTTAAGATACAAGGCCTAAAGTATCCTACTTGATGATTGATGTTTAAATAACATTAACTTTTTGTGTAATTGTTATTGCACAATAACACTGCAATATTAAGAACAAAATCTGTATATTAATCATAGCATATCAATTTTATGGTTAGAGAGTCGGACTCGTAACCCAAAGGTTGCGGGTTCGAGTCTCGTACCGGCAGGGATTGTAGGGGGGGGGGGGGAATGTACAGCGCTCTCTCCCACCTTCAATACCACGACTGCGGTGCCCTTGAGCAAGGCACCGAACCCCCAACTGCCTGGGTGCTGCAGCAAAAAAAATGGCTGCCCACTGCTCCGGGTGTGTGTTCACGGTGTGTGTGTGCACTTTGGATGGGATAAATGCAGAGCACTAATTCACATGTCACGTCACACATATATATATATACTTGTGATATCACGAATGGGACGAGACCTGCTTGAGCTGCACTAGAGAAGGCAACCACTTTGGATGGGATAAATGCAGAGCACTAATTCACATGTCACGTCACACATATATATATATATATATACTTGTGATATCACGAATGGGACGAGACCTGCTTGAGCTGCACTAGAGAAGGCAACGAGTGTTATCCAAGCGGCAACCTCCCGCTCTCTCTCGTGAAGCCAACACGGAAGTGACTTAAACTGTAATTCGTCAGCTGGCCGCTAGAGGCTGGCTGCAAAATGGAGTCAGTCCCATAGACTCCCAATGTTAAAATGCCCAACTTTACAGCAGAAAAAAACATGTTTACAGCCTGGTTCAAAAAATTATTTTGGTCTATATATAGCTAATTTTACCCTTTTTTTATAAGTCATCTGTTTACATTATATTAAGCCTTAAAGTTCTGCATAATTAAGGGCGTGGCCACTTGAGTGTTTTTATACAGTCTATGGTGTTATCACTATGTCGGAGACGCGCTAGTTTTCCCAAGGCAGACGAACTTAGAGTGGTTACAATCAACCGGGTTTAAATCGCGCTCAAATTGATTTGGTTTTGACGCGATATTTACACTAAAGCTCGCAGGCGGCTATGGTAAGGGACATGACATTTGTCCAGGCGCCGAGTGCTGCCAATCACAACACACACTGGCCCAGCTAACCAATCACAGCACCAATTTCAGAAGGCGGGCCTTCATTTGATACAGGAACTATTTGAGCCGTTCATGACAGACTGGAGAGAGAGGTGCTGTAATAATGTAAAATATGTGAAAAAGATGTGTTTTTCGAACAACCTAGTATGAGAGCCTGTTCTAGTACACCCCCAAAACAAATTCAAGACTTTGTAAAAGAGCATAATATGACCCCTTTAAATAGCATTAAAAGTCATTACATTTATTTCTACAGGCATTAAATGTTTTTACATGGTTTTGAATAAAAATATTACCAATTTACTTTGAATATAGTGCCTTCATAATTAATAACTTTTTTATTTGCTGTCATTCGCAAAATATGTACATTGATGTGATACACACACGGAACAGTTTGGTAATCGCCTCCAGTCGGTGCGAAATAGCCGCAACGCCGGATGTTTGGACAGCGGCGGACTGGAGTAAAACTTAAAGGGGTCATATGATGGGATTTAAATTTTTCCTTTCTCTTTTGTTTTTTGAACATTAAAGCATGTCAACATTTTCTGTTACACCAAATACACAAAATAATTATCTTTAAAATAGCATCATATGACCCCTTTAAGAGCAGAGAATGTTAATTTTGTAAAATCAGAAAGAAATTATGTAGTGCAATTGAACAATTTCGGCTAGAATGATTCTGATTTCATTACTTTCGGCGTAAATGACGATTGATGAATGAATGAATGAATGAATGATGCATTTATATAGCGCTTTATTGTGTATTGTTGTACACCCAAAGAGCTTTACAATCATGTGTGTAGTCTCTCCTCAACCACCACCAGTGTGCAGCATCCACCTGGATGATAATGATCGCACATGTTGAAGCTCGTGCAGCCGATGTGTGTGTGAGAGAATCTCTTGGAGAAATCAAAACAAATGAGCGCAACAGCACACAGACACTCATAGAACAAAAATCCACTGTGGTGCATGATATTTAGAGAAACTTAATCAGTAACTATACAGAGACTTATTTATTTAGTCATTTAGCAGACGCTTTTATCCAAAGCGATTTACAAATTAGACTTACCATAATAACCATAGCTTCCACCAAGGACAGCTTTCAAGGATAGTTGTAACATGTTAGAGTTGTAACAGCAAAAGTTTAACCAATTAGAAATGAACTACAGGGTTGAAATCACTATCATACAGAGTGACAGTAGAGGTCAGTGCTGTTGCTTAGGTTTCTAGGGCCTTGGTATTGCTTGGGGCCCTGTCAGTTGAGATTGCTGTTCGGGAGAGGCATCCTATTGAGGGTGTTCTTGGGCCCCAAGTATACAGGGTTTATGGGACAATAAAAGCAATACTGGGGTAAGAAAGTGTCATTTCATGTCAGATTTATAATATGATTTGCACTCATGCTTGTGGATTTTAAATGACAGAGCTTTTAGAGCTTTTTTTTAGCTGTTATGTAACATCCACACAAGCTGTTCGTTTACATCCAAACACAACTAGAAATGTCTTATTTGACCAGACAGGGAGGGTTGTAACACTTTTCAGTGTATCTGCTGGATCCACAAAGGGTTCACAGATTTGGACAGTGTATACAGTAGGCTAGATTTCACACAACTGTCACTCTCACGCTGTCTGTTGTGTTTTTAGAGTTGTTAGCCTATGTTTTATGTATTTTTTTCCTAATTTAATTAGCTCTTTTTAATTCAAATGCTTTATATGTATTTGCGTTTTTGAAACAAAATGTTTAGAATGAAATGAGGGTGGAGGGTGGTATATTGGGATGACTTATAATGATTTTTAAATTTCATTGCCCCAATGTATCAAAACTTATAAAATGCCCTAAATTGCTTCTGGTAGTGGTGAAGGTTGTTGCAACAGTACATTTCTATTTATTTACTAGTTTTAGGGATACAATTAGTTGTAAAAACATCGAATAAAGTTTATACAGCGTTTGCACCTTCTTATATACTTAAACAATATTTAATCGATAATAATCCGCACGAAAGCCCGTCTGTGATGTGGAGTGTGTCTCGCGCTCTTATTGGTTCATTCAGCTGAAGCGCATATCATCCACAGACAGCCAGAGCGCGTTCAGAGAGCTCAACGCACTGAAAGAGAGAGAGAGAGAGAGAGAGAGGCACCATCTTTACCAATATATTCTTCAATCATAGTTTTACTGGACAACAAATCTCAAACTTCACAAACCTGTCATCTCAAATCGCTATGGACTGTCGAAACGTAAGTGAAGTCCGTGTTTATGTTTGTGCAGCTTCAAAAAGAAACTTATGAATTATGCATATTAAAGATTTCGGTTAGCCTATTTGTGACAGATTAAGTGCATGTGCTATAGTGTTTAGTGTACAGTGTGTGCGATTTTCGATACATTTTCAAAAGGTCTGTTGTTTAAAAATGTCAACAATTTCTGATTTCCAAACAGTTAAGTCAAAACTGCACTTGTAAATGTCGTTTTTACATAATCCAGCAAGGTATAACTTAGTTGAGTTAATATTTTAGGATTTACGGAACTGCCTGACACCAATTACATTAAAATATTAAACTTACAAATGAATTAAAAATTGAGAGAGAATCTGCATTATGATTACAGAGCTAGATTAATCAGCTAAAACTAGCCATCATGTAAGTGACTGTCGACAACAAGAGGATTTAACAGAGAACCTGCTGTGGGATGAAGGTGGATTTTAAACATAGTGGATTTTAAATAATTGTATCAATATCCTGGCAGAGGAATCACAATTTATACAGATATTAGAGGAATATTAAAACACAGTTTATGGCAACAATGACTGCTCATGTTTTTGTTTTTAGTCTGTTAATATTAACAGTACAGAGAATGATACTTGGTAATGTTAATTCCCAGATAAATACTTCTCCATAGGCTTTTCACTGCATGAAGGGATTGAAATGCATTAAGGAGATGTGCTGTGCATGCAGTTGTGTGTGGTGAGAAGGGTCACTGGTTTGACGTCTGGTCTTGTGCATTCATAAGTGCTGATTTTCAGAAGTGGCATGTCTGTGTCTAAAGATAGAACACTTGAATGCTTGATCAGTTCATCTTTACAAGCTCAAACACAATCGCTGTGCTACTATTTCCACATTACATATCGATTAAAATGATTAAATAAACTAGAGACTGAAAGCTGTGACTGGGTAATGTCAAGTTGGCTAAATTGTTCCTTCCCATTTGTTTTACCTCTCAGTACAGCAGGTGTACAAGCAGTCGGTTGGTTACACAAGTCATCCATTGCGTGGGATTGAAGTTGTGTGTTTGTGGGAGGATTCAGAACTTTCTAGAAACAGCAATTATCTGCGTATAATTTGAAGATGTGTCTGTGAATGATGAGACAGATGGTCATTCGCATGTTCCAAACTGATGGGAGATCTTTCTGATGAGACATACTCACAAGTAAAGTTCACACAAGATGTTCCTTGATTGATGATTGGTCTCAGGATCAGTGTCCATCATGCTTGAGAAAGCTTTGTTGCTAGGTACATTCTTAGAAATGTAGTTATTGCTTATCTTTAGTGTTGAATGCAAATCTAAGAGCATGTAGGATATATATATATATATATATGTGTGTGTGTGTGTGTGTAACGTATGTTTATATGTTAGTGGAATGTATGTAAACAATCCACTGTGGTGCATGATATTTAGAGAAACTTAATCAGTAACTATACAGAGACTTATTTATTTAGTCATTTAGCAGACGCTTTTATCCAAAGCGATTTACAAATTAGACTTACCATAATAACCATAGCTTCCACCAAGGACAGCTTTCAAGGATAGTTGTAACATGTTAGAGTTGTAACAGCAAAAGTTTAACCAATTAGAAATGAACTACAGGGTTGAAATCACTATCATACAGAGTGACAGTAGAGGTCAGTGCTGTTGCTTAGGTTTCTAGGGCCTTGGTATTGCTTGGGGCCCTGTCAGTTGAGATTGCTGTTCGGGAGAGGCATCCTATTGAGGGTGTTCTTGGGCCCCAAGTATACAGGGTTTATGGGACAATAAAAGCAATACTGGGGTAAGAAAGTGTCATTTCATGTCAGATTTATAATATGATTTGCACTCATGCTTGTGGATTTTAAATGACAGAGCTTTTAGAGCTTTTTTTTAGCTGTTATGTAACATCCACACAAGCTGTTCGTTTACATCCAAACACAACTAGAAATGTCTTATTTGACCAGACAGGGAGGGTTGTAACACTTTTCAGTGTATCTGCTGGATCCACAAAGGGTTCACAGATTTGGACAGTGTATACAGTAGGCTAGATTTCACACAACTGTGAGAGTGACTAACACACACCTACGCTGTCTGTTGTATTTTTAGAGTTGTTAGCCTATGTTTTATATATTTTTTTCCTAATTTAATTAGCTCTTTTTAATTCAAATGCTTTATATGTATTTGCGTTTTTGAAACAAAATGTTTAGAATGAAATGAGGGTGGAGGGTGGTATATTGGGATGACTTATAATGATTTTTAAATTTCATTGCCCCAATGTATCAAAACTTATAAAATGCCCTAAATTGCTTCTGGTAGTGGTGAAGGTTGTTGCAACAGTACATTTCTATTTATTTACTAGTTTTAGGGATACAATTAGTTGTAAAAACATCGAATAAAGTTTATACAGCGTTTGCACCTTCTTATATACTTAAACAATATTTAATCGATAATAATCCGCACGAAAGCCCGTCTGTGATGTGGAGTGTGTCTCGCGCTCTTATTGGTTCATTCAGCTGAAGCGCATATCATCCACAGACAGCCAGAGCGCGTTCAGAGAGCTCAACGCACTGAAAGAGAGAGAGAGAGAGAGAGAGAGGCACCATCTTTACCAATATATTCTTCAATCATAGTTTTACTGGACAACAAATCTCAAACTTCACAAACCTGTCATCTCAAATCGCTATGGACTGTCGAAACGTAAGTGAAGTCCGTGTTTATGTTTGTGCAGCTTCAAAAAGAAACTTATGAATTATGCATATTAAAGATTTCGGTTAGCCTATTTGTGACAGATTAAGTGCATGTGCTATAGTGTTTAGTGTACAGTGTGTGCGATTTTCGATACATTTTCAAAAGGTCTGTTGTTTAAAAATGTCAACAATTTCTGATTTCCAAACAGTTAAGTCAAAACTGCACTTGTAAATGTCGTTTTTACATAATCCAGCAAGGTATAACTTAGTTGAGTTAATATTTTAGGATTTACGGAACTGCCTGACACCAATTACATTAAAATATTAAACTTACAAATGAATTAAAAATTGAGAGAGAATCTGCATTATGATTACAGAGCTAGATTAATCAGCTAAAACTAGCCATCATGTAAGTGACTGTCGACAACAAGAGGATTTAACAGAGAACCTGCTGTGGGATGAAGGTGGATTTTAAACATAGTGGATTTTAAATAATTGTATCAATATCCTGGCAGAGGAATCACAATTTATACAGATATTAGAGGAATATTAAAACACAGTTTATGGCAACAATGACTGCTCATGTTTTTGTTTTTAGTCTGTTAATATTAACAGTACAGAGAATGATACTTGGTAATGTTAATTCCCAGATAAATACTTCTCCATAGGCTTTTCACTGCATGAAGGGATTGAAATGCATTAAGGAGATGTGCTGTGCATGCAGTTGTGTGTGGTGAGAAGGGTCACTGGTTTGACGTCTGGTCTTGTGCATTCATAAGTGCTGATTTTCAGAAGTGGCATGTCTGTGTCTAAAGATAGAACACTTGAATGCTTGATCAGTTCATCTTTACAAGCTCAAACACAATCGCTGTGCTACTATTTCCACATTACATATCGATTAAAATGATTAAATAAACTAGAGACTGAAAGCTGTGACTGGGTAATGTCAAGTTGGCTAAATTGTTCCTTCCCATTTGTTTTACCTCTCAGTACAGCAGGTGTACAAGCAGTCGGTTGGTTACACAAGTCATCCATTGCGTGGGATTGAAGTTGTGTGTTTGTGGGAGGATTCAGAACTTTCTAGAAACAGCAATTATCTGCGTATAATTTGAAGATGTGTCTGTGAATGATGAGACAGATGGTCATTCGCATGTTCCAAACTGATGGGAGATCTTTCTGATGAGACATACTCACAAGTAAAGTTCACACAAGATGTTCCTTGATTGATGATTGGTCTCAGGATCAGTGTCCATCATGCTTGAGAAAGCTTTGTTGCTAGGTACATTCTTAGAAATGTAGTTATTGCTTATCTTTAGTGTTGAATGCAAATCTAAGAGCATGTAGGTAGAATATCAAAAGGTTTTTTGAGGGGCTTTATGGTGAATGATCACAGGAGCCCTCAGGTCCTTGTTTGTTGTGTAATAGATCATTGTTTATCCCTGCATAATAGTGCAGAAACCTCAGAGGAGCGTCAGGCTTCCACCTCACACAGCTGGATCTTCACACTACTGTTAGCCTGTGAAGCTCTGAATGCTTTCAGCTTAAGTCCCATGACTGTGACACACCCCTAGCAGGCAGGGAAAATTAGTCGAGCTGTCGGAAACTTGAGGCTCACTAGGGACCGCTGACAGCTGGCATCCCACTAAAGAATGTACATTCCCCTAAACATAATAATTTACCTTTGAGTTACTGTGTATTTCAATTTGATTCTTAGAGAAAGAGAAAATATTTTAGAGAGAGAAACTTATAAGTTAATGGAATAGTATTAGAGGCATAGTTAACCCAAATAAGAAAATTATGTCATCATATACTCAACCTCATGTCATTCCAAAATGTGATATTTTGCAGATTTTTGGTAAGAAACTTTTTTGATGACCATTGTCTTCCATTATACAGTATGGGCAAAATAAATCACATTTCTTTCAAGAGACTTCACAAGAGACATTTCTTAAAATATCTTCTTTTACGCTCCACAGAAGAACAAAAGGTTTGGAATGACATGAGGGTGAGTAAAGGATGACAGAATTTTCATTTGTATCTCTTGAATGTTAGTGTTTTATTTGTTGCAGTTTACAGTTTCTGGGTGTTTTAATCAAAACGCAGCAATAATATGAGCAGTAATATAAAAAGATTATATTCTAAAAGGAATCATATGATGGATATACAGTATAAGGCAGTCTAATAATCAATCCTATGAATCACAAATGCTGAAAAGCACACACACATCCCAAAATAATTCATACAGGTGCATGAAAACATATGTACCAATATCTAACCTAAAGCCAGCGCACAGTTGCTCCCAAAGGGATTTTTAATGGGACTTTCACCAAAATTGGGCTGGTGAGAGTACCAGTAAACAATTCCTCTGGGAGCAACTGAGTGCCGACTTTAGGTTTTGACATGACTATAACAATACTTCACCATTAGCCACTCCAGCAAACAACACTGTAAAAGTGAAAAGATTCCACACATTCCACCACAATCCTTAGAAGAACCAACACACTGTAATGGCATTTCGTAAATATTTTACGTTTTGGTAAACTTGTGGCTAATTCGTATACAATTTAATAATTTTTTTACGATCTGCTTACACCCCACTTAGAGGTGGGTTTATGTTTATTTATTTTTTCTAAAAGTCATACGTTTCTGTACAAATCACATCATACCGAAAAATGTCTCATACGCTTCTCATTTCATCAGTTTGAAAGGACCTCCATAGCAGGGTCCTCTACTCTAGACCTTGAGATCCACCTGCAGAGTTTAGCTCCAACCCTAATCAAGCACACCTGAACAAGCTAATCAAGGTCTTCGGGATTACTACAAAGTTGCAGGTTGGAGCTAATCTCTGCAGGAAAGTGGATCTCGAGGTCCAGAGTTGAGGACCCCTGTTCTATAGGCACCTTCTGAGGGTACCTCAAATATCCTATTGTGTATTCAAGATCAATGCATATATAATTTCATTACATATTTATAACCTTCCTCAAAGACTTTCCATTGTGATAGTGTTAATAGAGGAATCTCTGAAGCAGGAATTTACTGGATTCCTTTTTGTAAATTCCTCAGAGACGTGCTCTGCTATCTGCAATCATTTTACACTTAATACAGATTGGTCTCATGTGGTGTTACAGAGTGTGACAGTTCGTTGACACTTCACTGTAGATCTTGACAAGGATCTGTAACTGTTCATCTGTCATGTAGTCATAGCTTAAATGGCTGACTGTGTTTTATCTGAACTGCAGGAAGAATGCACCCAGCCACAAGATGAGGACATCATGGACATTCCCCTTGATGACCCAGCTGCAAACAAGGCAGCTGCTAAGATTCAAGCTGGTTTTCGAGGTCACATGACCAGGAAGAAAATGAAGGATGACAAGCCTAGAGATGAGGTTAGTAGCATTGGCAGTACATCAATTTGCCAGGGGTGACTTTAGTTATATAAATTGAATTAAATTATTGAATATATTATATAAATCTACTATGATTTACAGATTAGATTCACATGTGTAAATTACACATATTCTTAAATCACTACTAAAATGATCTTTATGATATAGAGTTGTAGTACCTCCATGGGTGTGCATTAATTTT
Organism: Sinocyclocheilus grahami; assembly: GCF_001515645.1. Lineage (NCBI taxonomy): Eukaryota > Metazoa > Chordata > Actinopteri > Cypriniformes > Cyprinidae > Sinocyclocheilus > Sinocyclocheilus grahami. The sequence goes on from NW_015505746.1 coordinate 382,873, forward strand.
CAATAACTCCGTGGCCCATCTTTTTCTTTTTTCCAATTATAGCACGATTGCCACATGACCTCAAGACATTTTTAAGCTTTGGCCCCTTAAAACATTTTTATGTGAAGAAGAACCACATCTTTTCACCTCTGATCTTGCTTAGAAACAGCACAAGACCTTTAACTAGTTATAAACTGTCCATAAAGAGCATGGCAGAGAGAAATACAACTGTAATTTTAACTCATTAGTGTAATTTGTGTAAATCCATCAGCCAGTCCTGTAAGTCACTATCCAATTTAAGGTTGAATATATATGCGATTTTGTCACTTCTGGCAAATGAAGGCTGATCGAAATCCTAATCAGTTTGAAATTATCTTGTAATCTATCATGTATTGAAAGAACAATGACCATTAAAGGTTCTTTATAGCTACACAATCATTTGTGTCTGAAATCAGTGTTTCCCCAGCAGACATCAGTATGGTTAAAATGGTATCCTAGCAATACCGCCTTAATTGCTTGTTGCTAAGCAATAATACAGATGGTACCCAGTTAATGTCATGTGAGCACCCTTCTCAGTTGTATTGCCTATGTATGGTAATGTTTTAAACAAAAAGAAAGCTATTTTACAGAATTTTGATGAAATGCCTTTTGAAAAAGAATAATTTGACATTTCTTGGTTTGAATTTAGCAGGTCTATTTCATGCATAGGAACACAACAGAGTCATCTGTAAATGCCAGCCTTTCATAAGCATATTTCAGGAGATTTGTGCAAAACAAAAACATGTGTCATCTGTTTCAGAAACAACGAGAGCAGAAGTAGCTAAGAGGACCACCATCACCACTGCCCGATAGCACATCACTGCAATAACCAGAGCTCTTTTGTTTAAAAAGAACATTCAGTGTATGTGATATGAAAGCATCAACATCCAAACTACATGCAGAGTTTGCCACCTGACTAGCAGACTCTCTGACACTTTCCTCTTCTTCCTTTAGCATTTGTGTGGCTGTTTCTGACTTGAAGCAGGTTCACAGCATGACATTTTAAATTCGATTCATTTTAATATAGAAGTTTGTTTGTGATCTGTCAGCTTTCAAATCTGAAGTGTTTTTTATGTTGCTTCAAGCAAGGCAAGCCAAATACTCTGTCTGGAGATTTGTTGCTTTGTTTGAAGTTGTGCTTTACTTCTTTGGCTATACTGAATCTTACAATATACAAGTATGCATTTACTAAAAGTCAGTGTTTTTTCTAGCATAAATTTTGTTTCTGCCTGTTTAATAAAGCAAATTAAGTTCCACATATCAGCTTTCTGTGTTCATTGGACCTGGCATTTTTGTGTTGAAGGTCATTAAAATGTTAATTACAGCTGATGGAAAGTAACTGCTCAGATATGTTTTTAATTAGTCAAAAGATGTGGTTTACACTGAGAATATTGTTCGTATTTCCAGACAGTTTGTGTCAGATCCATGTGATTCAGTGAAATATTCCCATTGATATATTTCAAACAGTGAGACTGTATCCTTCAAATAGCACAGATGCTCATTAAAAATGGATTTGCTCAAATTCACTCCTTGCGTGCTGCCCTGCCTGTGTGAATGTTTTTTGTGTGTGTGTGCATTTGTGTTTCTGTACCTGTCAGATCATCTCTTGGTAAAATACAGCAGGTTTACCTTGTGTTCTTGTAGCTCAACTATAGAGCATGGCATTAGCAGTGCCAAGGTCACATACTGATAAAATATATAGCGCAGATGCGCTGTAAGTCACTTTGGATAAAAGCATCTGCGAAATGCATACAGATAAATGTACTGTAAATGTCACTGGACTGCATTCTTGAACTTACTGCTCAGGGTTTAAAACGAGGAGGTCTGTAATACCTGTAGAAAGCTCGGTTAGCATTCCCATTAATGTCAATGGCAGTTGCATGGCTGGTGCATGAAATCACAGAAATACACAATTAGAAATGTGCCATCTGTAAAAATCTATAAAAGTGCGAACTGAATGTCATGTTTTCGGTTGCTTAATTGGTTTTTAATTGCAATTAAATGAAAAGGTGTTATTGTTTATATGTATTTTAAATGCAATTAGCTAAAGTTTAGAGTGCTTTTTGACTTGCTTGAGTAGATTTATTGTCTTTGAAATATGGTTAAAGTGTACTGCCAAATGTGCTGAAAAGCGTGTATTTAAATATCTTTGTATTTACTTGGAAGTTGTGATTTAGTACTTTCTATTAACCTTAAATAATATTGAATAACACACTAGAGTTAAAATTATAATCAAGTACTTTACATATTATTTAGTATTTTAGTCGACACAAACTTTTAATTTGAAATTATTACAAAGTCCACTTTTTTTTTTTTAAGTGAACTTAAGCGTGTTAAAAAACACAGTCATGAAAGTTTAATCTCTTTAAGTACACTTAAAGGGGTAGTTCACCCAAAAATGAAAATTCTGTCATCATTTCAGGACAATGTTACTGGAAGTGCTGAAATGCTAACTTGTTTGTTGGTTTTGGCCTAAAAATATGTACTTCTTGCAGCACTATAGAGCATAAATATGCAAAAATGGCGCAGGCCCATAAAATCCAGTCCTGCTTGAATCCTAAGGGGTGGCTGTTTGTAACGCATGACCAAAAAACTTATCACATTAACATGTTCTCCATCCATCCATTCATTCTCCAAGCCGCTTATCCTCTGTAGGGTCGTGGGACATGTTATCTTGTTCTAGATAATCTAAATAGCTTTTCCGGTTGTGGTTTTGTAATAGTGGTTTGTTGTTTTAAGTAGCACTCTGTTGTCTGTTTATTTAAATATTTTTAAATATTATTTTTTTAGCACTACCTTAACCTATAGTACTATATAAATACTATGATTATATGTGGTAACTTCTTTAAAATAAATAAATATTTAGTCAGAAGACACCAATGTTCTTTTTATGTTGTTTGTTTGCTAGTCAGGTGGTCACTCGGCTGTATTACATAGAAAGAGAAAGAGTGGAGTAGTGGAGGAGATTGGGAGGTAGAGGGATGCTGGAAGAATTGTTGATGGGACAGCTCAGTGACTGCTGCTTTTACGCTCGTAATGATGATTGACGGTTTAAGGCTCCTCCTGGACCTACATTTGGAACTTCATTTATTCAGTTTCTGTATTACTTGAATGCTGCTGTTGAATAGACCAACAGAATTCAGTCTGTATGCTTTTTTCAGTCTGTATGCTCTATTCACCGGAGGGCAAAACAAGATGAAATGGCAAAAATGTACTTCTGTGAGCTACTGTCATTTCCACTCCCACACACTCACTCCCACACCATTACCCACAATCCATTCTAGTTCACCAGAGTTTACATCTTGCCTCTAAGAATTGTGATAGCTACATTGCTACATTATTAGGGGTCTAGCCACTGAAGGTGCTGGAACACTATTGTGTTTGTAATTCCCTCTTTTTTGCCCTAAAAGTATATGGGCATCAGAGACAAGTGTGCCACGCATGTCCAAAATATTTCAATCACCATCTGGTGTCTAGCTGCAGTATAGGTCATAAACCCCACCCTATCCATGCAAACGAATGGGACGTAAGCACTTCAAATACATTTTTCCCAGAGATGGTTTCCAGCATTATAGATAGTTCTTATCACACTGATGTAATTTGAAGTGTTCGGGGGTTTTTTTTATATATATATATAATAAGTTTGCTTTTAGTTAGTTATTTGATGCAATAAAAAGTTTGGGCAGGACTGATCGCTACTGCACAGACTCAGGCTCCAAATGACATAATTTTCACAAGATGACAGTGGCTTCACTTTTCTATAGTGGAAGGAAGAGGAGACGTGTCGTCCATCTTTTTCTACAATCCTTTGCCCATAATGACCCATAATTACCAATAATCTTGTAATTAAAAAACATGACACACAACCAGAGAGAAATATGCCAAATTTCATGAATTTCTTTTGCTCAAGGGAGGCTAATCTCAAGGTGAACGTATTAATAGTGTCTAATATGTAGTTTCTAAATATCTTGGCTCAGTTCATTAATTGTATTCATTTTGAGATGGCAGATGGCAGTAGATGTCATAGCCATAGCAGCTTCAGAAGTGAAAGAAATTACTTTTGCAGGAGCCTTAAGGGCAGCAGCGAAATGTTCTTTTGAAACATTACAAGGAAACAGTGCAGGGAACTTTTTGACATGTTAAAGCGATTAAGAAGCATGCATGATATTAAAATGCCACCTGCTGCAGAGAGTGCATCTGCGTCTCATTCAGCTTGTCCGCTGTTTCATGCAGATGTTTTTTATGTATAGTTTCACAAAGCTGAAGTCAAACCATTCTGTTTTTGCTTCAAATTATACAATCTAATTTAGAATAAAAACTGCTCATGTTGCATGTATGCAGCATTTTTGTTTGGATCATGATTAAAATGCAATGGTTGCCTCTAATTTTAAATGGAAAGAGCACAGACAAAGCCTTATTTTGTTTATACGAAGACATTTCTTTTATTTGTGTTACTTATTTATTTGATTTGGGGCTTGTTTTAAAATTTCAATTTAGTTTTGTTGTTTACATTTACATTATATTTATATTTTGTTATTTAGCAGACGCTTTTATCCAAAGCGACTTACAAATGAGGACAACAGAAGCAATCAAAACCAACAAAAGAGCAACAATATTCAAGTGCTATATTAGTAAATTATTATAGTGTTATATTTCAATTTGATAAAGAAATGTGCAGCATTTTGTCCAATCGATAATAAAAGGACACATTTAATTTATAATTTGTTTTAAATCTCATTTTGTAAAAGAAACAAAAAAATAATAATTGTGAATCGAATCGTGAAATCAAAATCGTGAATCGAATGAGTTGAGTGAATCGTTACATCACTAGACTTAAGTGAATAGGTTTTGAAGATTAATATAGGGGTCTCCTGGAAAAAAAGGTTGGGAAACTCTGAACTAGACCATGCTAATAAGTCAAACCCTGAATTTTATTGATTTTAACATGCCTTGGTCAAACAGACATTTTACCAGCGGGTCATTTAGCTGACATCCCATTTTTCCCATTCTTTGTTGGCAGTGAAAGGGTGCCTCTAGAACTCACGTTTTAATTACAGTACACAACTCACAATGGGCAGGAGAAAGTAGAGCGTGTTGTAATTATCTCTTCTTGCCTTGTCCCCTGACAGAGTTTTTATTACATCTACTCGGCCTCCTCAGTGAGATCAAGCAGTTAATATAGAGCAGCAGTACAAGACTGCTGCAAGCTATGCGTGTGTTAAAGACATATTAAATGTGGTTAAAAATCAGGATGCAAATGTGGATAGAAGTTCATGGTAAAAAGTGAAAATGTGCTGCCAACATTTTACAGCAGGAGCCTGTAAAGTTTCTACAGGGGTTCTGTAGGGGGGGGGGGGGGGGAAAAACA